>NW_026855520.1:0-160954 GCF_026571515.1 Ruditapes philippinarum | reverse complement strand
CACAGTTTTTACAACTGGTAGTACAGCTTATGTTTCCATACACCAACTTTACAGCCTCTTGACTCTTAAGATCATTCAACACAACCTGTACAATAGAGCAGTTTCCGAACATCTACGTCACACACACACAAAAAAAAAATCATCATCTGTCAGTGCTATTCCCTTAGACCATTGACCTCTCCATACAAGTTTATTTTTACCACTTTATTCATGTTCCTGTCATTAATTGCTTACAGCTGTTATATGAAATGGATCACTTAATGTTATTTCATTTTTAAATGTTTTCAACACAGTGTAATTTAAATCAAGTAGCTTGAGGTCTGCTTGAGTCCAGTATGACACAATAACTTTACTGTCGTAACAGTTTATACCATGACAGTTTCCACCCACCTTCACAATGCGCTGCTGTTTTAATTCGTTGGATGAGATTGTCATAAACTGAATTTTGTGAGACAGCTAGTTCAGTGCTCGTTACTGGGGTGACACCAAGAGGCTTGTCATCTATTTGTAGTCGATCAGTTACAGTTTGACTATAAGTATCCACTATGTTTACAGCATGGTTATAGTAGTCATCTATGATAAGACGATCGGTAGTAAGGAGAGTCATTCCTGTTATCCAGCATCTGTGATTATCTTCCGACGTTTTCACACAAATATCTCCCTTGTAAGAAAATTGCTTAGACTTCAATGTTGTACATTCTATTTCGATACCAAATGGTGTTTAATAATTGTAGTTAGCACCGTTGATATTATTTCATAAGGACTGAAACTGTGACACTTGTTTAAATATGCAAGCTCTTTCTTGCAGTCTTCTATCATTTCAACTGCTCGTTTTACTTCCACCAAAAGATTATCTGCCTTGTTTTTTGGCTGTTTAATTTCTTTGATTGACAAGAGGATTGCCATTAAAAATCTGTTTCTATCGTTTACAAGGTCTTGTATTTTGTTTGAAATTTTGGGAATTATTTTCTTTAAACTACTTTTTTTTATTAATGCCATCCTTTGTTTATGTTCATCTAAATCTTTGGATTCATTTATTTCCAAAGTTCTTCTAATTACATTTTTCAAGGGTGCAAGTTAAATTTACAGATTACTTTACGACGATGTTATGTGTATAAAACGAAATTGATCAGAAATTTTTGTACCTATTTTTTCAAGATTTTCACCGGTACTCTTTCCCATCAAAAGGGTTTTAAAAAATGTTGGTAAATAGCTCATTTTTTGAGCAAAGAAAGTTGAATCCTAGGTAACCCCAAACACGGGAAATTTAAGTTCTTTCAGGGAAAATCCCCCAATAATCCCTTATGACCCATTTTTGTGTTTATAGGACACTTTTGTGCAAGAAAATTCCCCGCTGGTTTAAATTTTGAGCAGTAGAAGTTTTTATAGGGAATGTTTTTTTTAATAAAACAGTATTGATGTGGGGAAAGGGGTTATATCTCCATGAGTTTTTTGTAACGGGTTTTTACATAAGTGTTAAACTTTTCAATTTTTGTAATAGACATTGTGCACCCCTTTCCCGGAAACCCGGGAGCATACCCGATTTGAAAATTGTCTTTGCTTCAAGCTTTTTTGCTTTTGTTTTAAAATTTAATGATTTCCTGAAAAAGGTCGGGGGAAGATCGGGTTTGGGGAAGAAAAAAATCCCAAAGAACGTCTACTTTTTACATCAAAATTTTATTAAATGGTAAGGGTAATGAAAACATTACTGTTTTTGAATCTGATTTCAAAATTTCAAAAACCCTTGTTCCCTTGGCAAAATAAGTCAAATAAAAATGAGTTTTCTTCGGAAAACCCTTTTTTAAAAATCAAAAACACAAGTTAAAATTTTAAAACAACGGAGTTGATAAAAAAGGATTTTAGATAAACCTTTATTTTTAATATTTTTTATCAGCACCATTTTTAAAAAAAAGTTATGCAAAAGGGGTTCCCCATATTTTTTAATTTAAAGGGATAGACAAAAAAATTAAATTTTCAAAATAATTAAAAGGGAAAACCCAAAAATCTCTAAAGTTTTTTAAATTATCCAAATTTTCATGTCTAACAGAGTTAAGAAATTCAAACAATTTCTAGATATTTCTACAGTCATAAAACTTTCAATAACAATTTTTCAAGCAAATATTAAATCAGTAACTTCCACATAGTCATCAACAAATATACTGTAGAGCAATACAAAACATACACATAAGGCTTACTGATAGAGAAAAAAAAAAGATCTTTTAAAAAACGGTCGGAACTGAAACATATCAATAGCTTTATTTCATGCTTGTTCAAGGAATTGACGTATAATGCTTGAGTAATTGTTTTTATAAAGTTCTATTAGTTAGCTTAGGTTTAAAAGCTAACTTCATGCTTAGCTCTTTGATGAACTAAATCATCAAAATAATTACAAAACATAAAAAATAAAATTCAGCTCTTAAGTTCAAGTTAAAATATTTTCAGAAGAACAACAAGCATTATTGTTTTACCAATTGTTTAATTTACATTTTTTTCCACGACTCAGTAAGAAGTTTAAACTCAAACAAGAATTAGATAGAAAGTTTACACTAAAAAAAAGACCAAGTGTTTCATGGATTGATAAATTTAGTTTAAACTAATTATGACCCAGTATTTCATAGGTAGGTAGGAAATCTAATCTTAAAGAAGGCAAACAATTAAACATGAGGATAGAATTCTTGAAATAAACAAATCAATATATTTCTTGGGTTTTCAATTTTAACAAAACAACATGTTTTATACGTAGGTAGATAGGAAATTTAATCTCAAACAATACCACATATTCCATACATGGATAGAAAAATTATAAATCATAAAAGACATTATAATACTTGAAATAATGGACATCAATATATGAATATGACAAACGTAAAATATGTTGATTTAACATGTACAGATACACTCAATTTTTATGACAACTTTGGAAAAATCAACAACAGTGGTACAGTATACATAATAAGAAAATTTATAAAATTGTCTTCTTTTTTTAACTTTATATCTTATCGTCTTTTATTCTGATTTATGAAACAAACAAAATGACTAGTTTTCAAGACATAAAGTTTAAATGAAGAAAACAGAGGATCTTTACAAACAAACACAGCAGAACCCATACATATATAAATACTGAGCTGTCGGGTTTTTTTTAATCATCTGGACGTCGTGAAGTTAAGATTTTTCAGAGAATTAAAATATTTTTTGTCGGATTGCGTTTAAGTTAATCAGAAGTTAATCATATCTGATCCCATGGGCTGAAACATTTGCAGTGTTAAATAGATATTTTTTTTTTTCCATTTTGATGTAAAGTTAAGCTGAAAAAGTAGGTTACATCTGGCAAATTAAAACTGTTAATATTATGTTGATTACTAGAGAGAAGTATATCTCCAAATAGGAATCACCACACAAGCATACAAAAATAGTAATAATACAAGGATTTTTTTAACATTTTTTCAAAACTTAATTTCAAAACCAGGTTCTAAACAAGTAAACCTAAATTCTAAAATAGGTATACGATTGTCGCTAAAAATATATATGCTGACCCTGTGTACTCATATACTAGTACACCCTGACACTGTCCCAATGTTCTAACTCCTGGTGAAAAATGAATTATAATTTACGATTATATTACCTTCTTATTCCAAAGAGCTTTGGAAGGTCTGTAACAAAACATGAACGAAGGTATTATTTCACAGAACAGTAAGACAATTTTGAAGAACACAGAGTTTTTGTTGTTTTGTTTTTTGCAATTTACCATTTACATGTATTTTTTTCATTTAAATTACATACATATTCTAATTCATAAAGTACTCCTGGTTTCATTCAAAGAAAAGAAACAGACTCCCAAACACATCTCAGACAAAACTAAATACTATATAAGTTAAGAAAATCCATCTATGTAAATATGTTATCAAATAAATATATAATCATACAATTTTGAGCAAAAAGAGTCACAAAGAGTTACATCAACATAACAAAAATTAATTCCATAAAAAATTGTTGTTTTGATTCTAAACAGAATGTAAGAACTAAATGTCTACAGTAAAGATGAAAATAAAATTTTGGTAAAATATACATAAGTATTTTGTTTTATTTTGCTATATCAAGGATAATAGTTAGCATTTTAATCATGAAGTCGAAGATAGAATGATAATCATATAAAATGAGCCATGAATAACACTGTTAAATAAGTTATCTCAAGTGAATATTTATTGATACATATATAGTTTTGGTACATATACATCCTTATATTTTTTCCTTTTTACACAGTACATACATATGTGCAGATATACATACACTCGCACTACAGACACCTGTTTAACATTTGACAGCTGTGAAATTATATGGTATCAAAACGTTGAAAACACAAGAAAATTAAATCTTCAAATACTGTTAAAACGATCATGTAATAATCTGGACATACTGGTTGCACTGTAATGGCTTTTTAAATTAATCGTTCTATATTGTTCAGTATCAACAGGTGTTATCAAATACAGTGTGACAGAATAACATATCTTTAGATGGAACATGTAACATTATTTATTATACGGGAAAGAACCTTCTTTAATAATTCTTATCTATATCTACCTCGTCACATGACCTTGTACATACGCAACCACTTTATATGATGTATAAATTTCAAACAACATGTTATATTCTCCCATGTCCATAAATATTATGTGACCTTTTAATATGATGTAACAAATCCAAATGACCTTATTCAAGCATGATCTTTTCATACAATATATCCTGATTAACGTGATGTGACTGACACTTTACCTGAAATTTCCATCCATACATTACAACACCCGTACATAGATAAATACTGATTTCCAAAAAAATAAAAAAATAAAAAGAATATACCAATCACTATCACATTACAGACAGACGGACAGAAAGACAGGCCACAAGACAATGACTAGCAACAAGAAATTTGCAACAACCTTTTAGCATCAACAAGATATAACTGTAGAACACAAAAACTCATACATTTATCCATATTCTGTTAATTAAACTAAAGACAAATCATAATAACCCAGGAGATCAAAAGTTATTTTATAGAATCTGTGCAATATACCACTAATATACAGAGATGCACTGGTCAAGTAGCATGCTAAATTTCAGTATGAAGCCTCAAGTTAATACACTAATAGAGTGAAAATTGTACAACAAAAAATTAAAGTTAAAAGCCAGTGATGCAGCCAGTCAGACAAGACAAAAACAAAATTCCCAATAACAATGTTGTTTTTTCTGCAGATAAAGATTTCTGATTTCATTCTGACTAAAATAGAATTTCAAATACAAAAACAATATGTATGTAAACAAAATGGTATATTAAAAATAAAAAATAAAAGTTTTTGATAAGCATTATCGATCACTTTTCTTTTGATCATAAAAATGACATTTTTGGTGCAATTAGACTGTAAAACATGTTTTAAAAAAACAACCTTAGGGCGCTGTATCGACTTATATTTATTTAAAGTGTTTAGTTTTCTTTACAAAAAAATATCAATTTATTAATAATATACAAAAATAATAGCACAAATAAAATATTTTGGTCCCATTGAACTCCTTTTCCATTTACATACAGAGTAAAGTATTAATTTATGCCAGACCTAATAACAAATACTTTATGTTTGACCACTTTTATTTAATTTGCATCAATATCAAATCATTTACTTATATTGGATCACCTACATCGGACCTCTTATATCAGATCTAACCACACCTGCTTCACGTCATATCTGTTTAAGTTAACTTTACAATTATTAATAAATATCTGATCAGAAGTATCAAGTAACATTCTGCCTATCTGTGAATTGTGAGTGGACAGGTAAAAATCAAAATAAGATGATATTTTGCCATATTTTAGGTCAATTTTACTATGAAAAAATAATCAAAAATCAATGTGAACAATGGGAATCTAAAAATGTTGTTTAGGATGTAACGTAACATTAAATTTTTAAAGAGAAAGGGGCAGTCTTTTTTAATTATAAAGGTCGTTTTCATATTGAATCATACAACATTTTTATTGTCAATTATTGGTCAATCACCATTTATAAATAAATTACAAATTCAACTCAACGTGACAGCAAAAAAATGAGCATAATGTCACTCAAATAATAAAATACATTTAATAGAAAGGAACCCTTAATGACACACCTGTTGTTTTTTGTTTTGTTGCTGAAAAATGAATGATTTTATAAAGTGTAAGACCAAACAGAAAAATACTAAATGTCAATTCTTGTTTTTTTGAAAAAATGTCTGTGACTTATGTCAGACTAAATAATAAATATTGATTTATGTCAGACTCATTCAACATTATTATTGAATGAAAATGATTGTAGATTCACAACAGACATCACAACAAAGCCTGACATAATGTCAGACATAATATATCATACATATCTTAAATCATTTCATTCATTTCTTTAATTAGAAACCTATTGATTAGTATTATAAGAAAAAAACACTACTTTATTTTCAATTTCTTTAACCTTTAAAAAAACATCACAACACATAGGTTTATGTCAGACTGAAACAAAAATATTATAATCTCATGCAAAGCCTCAAAACACTTCAGTCAATTTTATATGGATATAGTCAATTTTACTGAGAAAATAAATAACAAGAGGGCCATGATGGCCCTGAGGTCGCTCACCTGTATATAGGCCCCCCCACCCCCGGGCCAATTTTTACCCAAGGGCTTTTATTTGTTTATTTGAACAGACTTGGTAGACACCCATAAGAAGATGTTTCATGCTAAACATCTAATTTCTAGCTCATTGGGTTTTTTAAAAGAAGATTTTTAAAGTTTTTACTATACACATATAGTTAAAAACAATGACACCCCTGGGGCAGGGCCAGTTTTGACCCCCGGGCTTTTATTTGAACAAACTTTGTAGATATTTACTTAAAGATGTTTCATGCTCAATATCTAAACTCTAGCTCTTTGAGTTCTTTAAAAGAAGATTTTTTAAGTTTTTGCTATACACATATAAGGAAAATCAATGACCCCCCCCCCCCCCCCGGGCGGGGCCAGTTTTGACCCCGGGGCTTTTATTTGAACATACTTGGTAGACACCCATTAGAACATGTTTAATGCTAAATATCTTAGCTCTAGCTCTTTGAGTTCTTTAAAAGAAGATTTTTTAAGTTATTACTATATATGCATATAGGGAAAATCAATGACCCCCTTTGGGCGGGGCCAGTTTTGACCCAAGGGCTTTTATTTGAACAAACTTGGTAGACACTTATTAGAAGATGTTTCATGCTAAATATCTTAGCTCTAGCTCTTTGGGTTCTTTAAAAGAAGATTTTTTAAGTTTTTACTATATGCATATAGGGAAAATCTATGACCCCCTGGGGCGGGGTCAATTTTGACCCCCAGGGCTTTTATTTGAACAAACTTGGTAGACATTCACTAGAACAAATTCAAGATGTTTCATGCCAAATATCTAAGCTCTAGCTCTTATGGTTCTTTAAAAGAAGATTTTTTTAAGTTTTTACTATATGCATATAGGGAAAATCAATGACCCCCCGGGGTGGGGCCAATTTTGACCACAGGGCTTTAATTTGAACAAACTTGGTAGACACTCACTAGAAGATGTTTCATGCTTAATATCTTAGCTCTAGCTCTTTGGGTTCTTTAAAAGAAGATTTATAAGTTTTTACTATATGCATATAGGGAAAATCAATGACCCCCTGGGGCGGGGCCAATTTGACCCCAGGGCTTTTATTTGAACAAACTTGGTAGACATTCACTAGAAGATGTTTCATGCTTAATATCTAAGCTCTAGCTCTTACGGTTCTTTAAAAGAAGATTTTTTAAGTTTTTACTATATGCATATAGGGAAAATCAATGACCCCCCGGGGCGGGGCCAATTTTGACCCAAGGGCTTTTATTTGAACAAACTTGGTAGACACTCACTAGAAGATGTTTCATGCTAAATATCTTAGCTCTAGCTCTTTGGGTTCTTTAAAAGAAGATTTTTTAAGTTTTTACTATATGCATATAGGGAAAATCAATGACCCCCTGGGGCGGGGCCAATTTTGACCCCAGGGCTTTTATTTGAACAAACTTGGTAGACACTCACTAGAAGATGTTTCATGCCAAATATCTAAGCTCTAGCTCTTGGGGTTGTTTAAAAGAAGATATTTAAAGATTTTTCTTTCCGTTGCCATGGCAACCAGAGTTCTGCATGGAATTAAATTCTTTGAACAATTTTTAAAGGTGACCACCAAAGGAACATTCCTGTGAAGTTTGGATGAAATTGGCTCAGTGGTTTATGAGGAGATGTCATTTAAAGCAAAAGTTTACGGACGGCCGGACGGACGCTGGACGAAAAGTGATCACAAAAGCTCACCCTGTCACTTTGTGACAGGTGAGCTAAAAACAAATCTTCTCAATCCTAACAAAGAAATATTTCTAGCTCAACAAATGTATTCCATGCTTTAAAGGTCCATTCTCCCCAGCAAAGCTATATTCGTACTTCTTTAAAGCTTTTTTTATTGGTGGTGCTCTGTTATAGTTTCCAAAAACTCACTAATTTGCCAATTACCTGCATTATCTTTTGCTTCTGTTGCTGTTTGGCAAGTAGTACAGGTTGAGTGTTTTAATATTTTGTATGGAAGTCAAAATACTACTATTTTGTTTACATTTTCCCTAATTTAATGGCCAATTATTTCACTTACAGCACTACTTTCTTCAGGTGATAAGCATCTAACATGCTCTAAAATGACTATTTATCTTGTGCATTTATGTCATACAATTAAAATTTGATAGTACTAACCACATCAGAGCAAAGAGACAGAAAATTACAACCCATAAAATATATTGCACAGTTCAACATAACTGTGTATTGCACATCTAAACACTATAACATATATTCATACAACTCAATAATCATGTCTCAAATATGTTCAACATTAAAATATTTTCAACCTTTAAATTTTCAAACTTTTAACTACATGTAACAAGTAAAACATAACTTAAATTCTTTAACTTGAAACCAGTAAAGAGTTTATTTTCAAAAACAGGATAAAAAACTTTCTAAAAAACAGTGTCAATCTATGTTAATATACAACTTATTGTAAAATGATCTATACATGTGACTTACTTAAAGAAACTATCTATGCTCAAATCTGTTCAAAGATAATATTAAAGTGGATTGATCTACAATGGGCACATTTTCCATAAGTATTTCAAATATTGATGAAAACAATAGAAATTCATCATTTTGATATTTTTATAAAATATTGCTTAAAAAATTGATAAAGCTCTAAATGATTGAATATGAATATTCATATTGTGAATAATACAATTTTGTTCTAGAATATTTTATTATCTGCTATATAAATGCATGGTATATCAGGTTCCATATCTCATACTTGCCAACAACATCCATATGTTAAGTATTTCATGGTTTGTTGCTAGTTTTGATAATAGACATTATCAACATAATTATCTATTTGTAAAACAGACCTTCTATTATAGACCAATTCACTTTAACAATGCAGACATTTTCTGTTACAATATGAAATAAATAAAATTACAACTTTGTCTGCAAATGAAAATTAGCTAGCAAAACCTGTACACATAACTATCTTAACAACAACATCACTGCAAAAATTTGATTTCTAAATAATCAAAGGCCACAATTTAATTCAATTTGCCTATGAACAACTAACATAAAACTTATAGCCATTTCCAATGGTCTTTTAAATTCTTAATGGTGAATCTATACCGACTTATCACCAATTCAAAAGGTCATTAAAATTGTAGATGGTGAATCTGTTCCAACAGGTATGGCATTGCTGTTTAAATCCCATAATACTTGACATATAAAATCTTTACTGGAAATTAAGAACATATAGGAAAAAACCCATATATTTCCATGTTCAAAGGTCTTTTAAGTCCTTAAAAATGACTAACTTTGGCCTTATTTAACAGTAAAAGACCTTGACCTTTGTATTCAAAACTGCTTTCAACTTAAAAGGGGAGGATACTCTGCATTCTTTCTATGTGGTTAACTATGACTGCTATAAATATATTTCAATTCCTGGTAATTAATAAACACCTTAAAAATGTCACCATGAACTTCCATTTTAAATTTTTCCTATGACCTTTGACCTTAGAAAGTCTCCACATCCTCTGATTCTTTCTCCAACAAGAAAGAAGTATTTTGCTTCTGATTTTTAAGCATTCTTTACAACAAAGCTGTATACTGAGTCTGTCTTGCCCTAACATCTGCTTATAACTTCATTGTGTAAAGTATTCAGTCTTATGTAATATCATAATGACACACATCACTATGTATGGGCCATAACTCTTGTCACTTTTACATTTATTAAACAGTTGTCTCCCTCGATTTTAGTGTCCCGATGGTTTCTCCTTTGTTGTGTCATACACTCTGATTAATTCAGCCTGAAAAACAATACACAAAAGGTTATATGTTGTTTTTTCTTGTTTTGTTTTTGGTAAAAAAAAACGCTTTTGTAGCCCAAAGGGCTTAGTCTTTGCCACCAGTTTAGAGCCAAGACAGCCTGCACATTCAGGTTGTCTGGCCAGGATCTATAATGTTGTAAGCTCAAATTTTGTATACTGATATTAATAGTCTTAGATTTGCAAGAGACCCTCAAACAACAATGAAAATGTAATAAACAGAATTGCAGCTTCAATTAGGATAAAGTATACTGTTACCTACACATGGTTTTTTGTTGTGTTTTTTTTCATACCAATGCTATAAAGGTCATATGTGGCAACGAGACTTAACTTGTCTTTCTGTCTTGAGTAGAACCACCAACTTTCCGTAAGCTACAATGTAGCTTAAGATAGCTACATTGTACATTGCATTAAAAATGTAACACACATTTAAGATAAACAGCCAATTGTTAGGCTGTAAAGCTAATAAAATAGATTATAAAGCAGCAGAAAAGGTTTCCCTACCTGAGCAATAGAACCATGCTCCTCTTGTGAGAATGCAAACCCATCTGAAATCATGTAAAATATGAGTATTATTGTTTATTCTGTTTGAATTATGTCAAAGGAACAACTATATTGTGTGCCACAAATTTTCTTCCCATTCAATTTATGTCTTAGTTAATTAAATATTTACATTTAAGGTTATTAAGTTGGCTACATATTTCTTTATCTTTGAATTATGCAAGCATACCACTTCTTTTGGACAAACAATTTTTAAAAAAGCTAGTGAAATTACAAAATATGTTTACTATGATTAATATGGTGTAAAACTTAATTGGTTGCAATAAATGTCAACAACAGACTTTATCAAAATCTTTGTGTTTTGCCTAGAAATAATCATTAGTGAAGAAAATTTGTCACCACTTAATTGTGAAATAGAACATTTGGGGAAAAAGAGCAGTATTATGAAACACAGTATGATGTTAGTTAGTTGTACAAACTTGAAACTTGTTTTAGCAACTTCTACCGAATTATGATGATATGATTAATGGATAATATGCTGCAATTAAAAGCAAATATGGAATACAGTTAATGTAAAATGATGAAATATGGTATTACAAAGCATTTTAGGCTTTTCAAATTGGTGAAAATGCATTTATATCAATGAAATATGGCATCTTTCTGCAATTAAGGCATTTACTTTGGTGAAAAGGCACATTATAAACATCAATGAAATATGGCATATAAATATTAATAAATTTAGGCATTTGAAATTTATGTTAATCAAAGCAATAAAACAAGAGCACCGCTAGGCGGAGCATTATATGCCCGAAAGTATTTTTTTTTTAGTAAGGATGACCTTAACCGTTGACCTTTTGACCCCAAAATCAATAGGGGTCTTCTACCCAATATGGACAATCATCCTATGAAGTTTGAACATTGTGGGCCAAATGGAACTTAACATATGCTCCGGCAACTGTTTTCAGTATCAAGGTAATAGTGACCTTCACCTTTGACCTTTTGACCCCAAAATCAACAGGGGTCTTCTACCCAATATGGACAATCATCCTATGAAGTTTGAACATTGTGGGTCAAATGAAACTTAAGTTATGCGTGGAAACATATTTTTCAGTATCAATGTGATAGTGACCTTCACCTTTGACCTTGTGACCCCAAAATCAATAGGGGTCTTCTACCCAATATGGACAATCATCCTATGAAGTTTGAACATTGTGGGTCGAATGGAACTTAAGTTATGCTCTGGAAACTGTTTTCAGTTATAAGGTAATAGTGACCTTGACCTTTGACCTTTGACCCCAAAATCAATAGGGGTCTTCTACCCAATATGGACAATCATCCTATGTAGTTTGAACATTGTGGGCCAATTGGAACTTAAGTTATGCTCCGGAAACTGTTTTCAGTATCAAGGTCATAGTGACCTTGACCTTTGACCTTGTGACCCCAAAATCAATAGGGGTCTTCTTCCCAATATGGACAATCATCCTATGAAGTTTGAACATTGTGGGTCGAATGGAACTTAAGTTATGCTCTGGAAACTGTTTTCAGTTATAAGGTAATAGTGACCTTGACCTTTGACCTTTTGACCCCAAAATCAATAGGGGTCTTCTACCCAATATGGACAATCATCCTATGAAGTTTGAACATTGTGGGCCAATTGGAACTTAAGTTATGCTCCGGAAACTGTTTTCAGTATCAAGGTCATAGTGACCTTGACCTTTGACCTTGTGACCCCAAAATCAATAGGGGTCTTCTTCCCAATATGGACAATCATCCTATGAAGTTTGAACATTGTGGGTCGAATGGAACTTAAGTTATGCTCCGGAAACCGTTTTCAGTTTTAAGGTAATAGTGACCTTGACCTTTGACCTTTTGACCCCAAAATCAATAGGGGTCTTCTACCCAATATGGACAATCATCCTATGAAGTTTTAACATTGTGGGCCAAATGGAACTTAAGTTATGCTCCGGAAACCAAATTGCTAACGGACGGACGGACGGACGGACGTACGTACGGACGGACGGACGGACGGACAGACAGACAGACAGACAGACGGACGCCAGGGGGTATAACATAATATGCCCTTTCGGGCATATAAAAATGTGAAATATGGCATTTAACTAAACAATTAAGACACTTTTTAAAATTGATATTAAAAAAACACTAGATGATTTTGAAATATGGCACTATTAAGCAATAGAGGTATTTAAATTTAATGACTTATAAGATTTATATGAATGAAATATGGAATTATTTGGCAATTAAGGCATATAAATTTGATGAAAAAAGCAGAATATTGACTAAATATGGCATTTATATTGGCAATATAGCATTTTACACTATGAAACACATGTATGGCATTCAAGTACATGTCATAATATGCTTTTTATTGAAATTATTTTTATTAGACATAACAGTCACCTTGTTGTAACAAAACTATTAAAATGCTGTTGTAAAACTATGTATACCTCTAATTAATCATTAAAATTATTGTGGTTTATATTACATTAATTAGATAATTATATACCAAAATATTTTCTCCATTTGAATAATAAAAAAAATCATATGTAAAAAAGCATAAAGTAACATGAAATCAAGATCAAGAAGTAACTTTGAATGCAATAATATTTCTGAGAAATCGGAATCATGAAAATAATATTTTTGGGAAATCGGAAACATGAAAATAATATTTCTTGGAAATAGGAATCATGTAAGCAAAACAATTGCTTTTATCCAAATAAAATGAAATAAATTACACACGAAAATATGATGTCACCTTTATTATTTTACGCTAAATAATAACAAAATTGTCAAAACTCATGTAATTAAAAAATAACTCACTTTGCGGTAATTTTGAAAAAAATATAAGAAGGAAAAAAAATTGCAAATTATTAATTTTTTAGCACAAATAATCATTAAAAACACAAATCTTAATTGTAGTTGTTGTTGTTGTTGACAACATATACCAAAGTAAACCCAAAAATATATTCCCTCAGTTTTTTACCAATACCATCACCATAACATGCATTATATACATCACCTTTTTCATACTCTCACTAATGTAAACAGATCAATGAATCATTAGTATTTTCAAAACTATCACAAAAAAGAACATCATTTTGACAAAATCTTAACAAAAAATCTTCAAATATCTATTTTTTTAAATATCAAAATTGAAAAATCTGATTACCATAATTATAGATATTTATTTTTGCCAAAATTAATCTCCCCTGAATACTGTAAATGGCTTTAATTGAAAAAGGGAGGTAACTGATGAAAAAACAAATTAAGTCAGACAAGATTAAAATCCCCTTAAAAATTGCAAATGGTGTCAATGGCATACAGGCAAGTAACTCTTAATGGTCGATGTAACTTATATGGCTCTATAATACTATCCCTGTGTAATTTAATAATAGACAACTTAATAAATATGTACATAACTCTTGAATAAAATATCTTCCAATATCAATTAAAAATGTTTAAACAGATTTCTTTAATTGTCATGCCATCAAAAAGATAAGCAAAAGCCTGCAAGATCTGCAATAATCAGGCAATAGAAAGTCTAAGAAATTTTATTTCTTGGATATTGATAAATATGATTGTACAGGAAGGTTACATAATACGTATTTAGAACATACATTTGGTAAGACCTACGGTAATTAGAGTAAGAAAAATTTAACTATTGTGTTATACCTAGCATTCAAACCTACACCTAAACATATTACAGTTTCTAGCAAATCTATTAAATTACTAACACTTTCTGTAACTTTTTCTCTTGACTTACAAGCATTGTAACCAAACAAAGAAATAATACAATAATTAAAGTGTATCTGCATATTTAACTAACCTTGACTACTTCCAAATTGAATGAATTTTTTTTTAAATCTATGGCACACTATAACTTCTCCAAAACTTATGCTAGAGTTTCATTATGACCTCGTAGCTGGGTAAATTCACCAGCAACTATAACTAGCTACTTTTGGTTATTTCTCCCACATGCCTTTCCTGCTGGTAATTACATACCCTGTTACTATTAGAAATGACCTAGTGTCTTTCAAATGCCCTGAAAATGTACCAGTCCTGACTTTGTACTGAACAAGTTACATAAACAACCCTTACCTAATAGTGATTATATAAACATTCACTGAAGTAACTGTTTATATTTCCCATAACAACATTTTGTTATTAAAGTCCCATTACCATTTAGTAATTTATATTTGATCTGTATAAGTAATCTCCCTTTTTACCAACATTTACTTACACAAATTGATAAGCAAGCTTTTTAATTAAATCACATCACTGCTTTCTGTATGAAGAAAAACAATTACACAGTCTTTAATTTTTATTTTACAATAATCATTGCTTACTAATTTTAGGGGTACTAGCTTACTTATGATTAAGGTGTCTTTTGGAATGTTTCTGAACCTCAGGGCATCATGGCTTTGAGCCCTACTTGAGTCAAGACCATGTTCCCTCATATGACCAACAATGATAGTCAGTTCCAGGAAGCAGAGTTACTTAAGGTGTAAGTACTTATTTCACAATTGTTTCACAATTGTGCTTAACCTTAAGCCTGCTGTAATTGGGTGCCATAAGCCTTTCAAGCAGCTACCAGTATTATAAGAGCAAGGCCAATGTGTATATCTTTGCAGTCTAACCATGCTTGATATTGTTGATTGTTCAATGTTTGTATTTTGATGCTGAAATCCTTTTAACTCTGAATGGACTGTTCCAAATTCGAAGCAGGACTATACCATTATATTAATTGAACATTTAAGGGTTAAAATAGTTAAACTAAACCAATTGGTTAAGTAGGTTTTTAGTTATATTTCATGAAAATCCTCTTCTTATTAAGTTCATCCGCAAACATAAGATATAAAATCTAGATCTTCATCATTTGTGATTCCAAGGAAAAAAACTGATAGATGTCTATCAAATGAATGAAACTTCAGTACATTACATTGACCCTAAAAATACAAATAATTACAATATACGTAAGTTTAGATCTACAACTATGCATATCAAACTTATTCTATTTCTTTAAATTTCTTAAAACTACTTGAGCTATGTGAAATGCAAATGGTTCACTACACACTTCACCAAATTCTACAAAATTTCAAAGTCAATCAGTTGATCAAATATGCCTACACTGTGATTTTACAAAATTTTGCGGGAAAAATTGTCAGGCAGTTATGCAAAGCTACTCTGTAAGCATTTAAGCTATTTCGGGTTAATATAATTTAGCTATAGTTCTAAATGATGCAGTTAGTACTTTGCAGTATGATGTTCATTCAGTAGTAGTAAGAAATTAGGAGTGCTTGGTTCCCAGCACAAACAAATTGTGTTTGATTGGTTCCCAGCACAAATAAGATTGTATGCTTGGTTCCAGGCACAAAGTGTGACAATGCTTGGCTCCCAGCTCAAAGTGTATAATAATAATTCTATATGGTATGCTGTTTTACCAGGTAACTTACCACACGGAATTTCCTCAATATAACCACCTGTGCATCCAATTATATAGTTAAATCATTTACATGTGAGGCTTCAAATTTAATTTGTTTATTGTATGGAAGACACAATACAGGAGTAGTTTTTATTTGTATACTCACAAACTTTTTTGTAATTTTTGTTTAATGAAATATTTTTGATATTTAACTACCATGTGGACTGTCTATATTTCTGATAAGATGTAATATATATTTCATTTTTCAATGAAAAATCTATAAACCAAATGTATTTAGAACTTATAATACATAATCAAAAGTTTCTAAACAATTGTGCGTATAAAATATTTACAAAACTTCTGATGGCTAGGTTCAGCATAAGCTAACTGTATGGTGTAATGCTTGCAACAACAAAAATTTGTGAGTACCAAATAAAACTGAAAACCTGATATGAACCAATCATTTTACAACACACTGTGAATGATTCATGATTGTTATTTCTATATTCAGAAGAATAAATATAGAATAATATATATAAATCATGCAGAAAAACTAAGAATTCCAAGTTTTCAAGGTACTCATTACTGAATATGTAGACCAGTCAAGAAAATCTAGCATTTGATTGGATGGCACATGACACAATTCAAAATTCAACCAATGGTATGACTTTATTCCTAGACTGGTTTACAGATTTTGTGTTTAATCAATTTGAACCATTACTGAAGGATAGTCATATATCGCGCACTGCCTTTGTTTTCAGATATCAAACTATTATCTAAATCATGTAAAACCAACCCTTAACATGCTGAATTTATGTAATAAATTTGCAATGGAATAGTTCATTCAAAGTTTAATGGATTTCAATATCAAAGAACAAAAATTGAGCTACCAACAGTATAGAGCCTGGTCAGACTCCACATATGTGCAGACTAGCCTAGCTCTATATCGAATGGCAAAATTTAATGTTAATTACCCTTATTTCAAGCAGGTTAAAGGTTAGACTTAAGGACACTATATAAAACTTGAATGAACATCCTTGTTAATGCATTATCTAAGTTATAGCTACATAGAGAGGGAAATATGGAATACTAACATGATAATGTTGGTGATGGAGCTGTTGTAATGAAATAATAATGAGCCGCGTCACAAAAAAACCAACGCAATACGTTTACGACCAGCATGGATCCAGACCAGACTGCTCATCCGCGCAGTCTGATCAGGATCCATGCTGTTCGCTTACAAACCCTATTATAAGTAGAGAAGCTGATAGCGAACAGCATGGATACTGATCAGACTGCGCGGATGCACAGGCTGGTCCAGATCCATGCTGGTAGCAAACGCATTATGTTGGTTTTGTCGTGACGTGGCTCATATGATGATGAGTTTAACATAATTGTATAAATAATAAAAACATGATTAATGACTTTAACATGATTGTGTTTATAACAAAATGAAATAAAGAACAAACACAATAATCATCACTTTAGTGCAGTAACGGGTTAAGTCCTATTAAATTATATAAGAAGTTCACTTGTTACAGCACTAAGGTGACAATTATGAAATTATTATAAATATCTTAGATGGACCTTTCTATCTTTCAATCTAGACCAAAACTAATCATCATGTTTATGGAAAATTTAAGAAAATATACTGTACTGACTGAATAACACCAAAGCAGACCATGATCAGATGGCAAAGATTTGGTCTGCACTGATCGCATCACTTAATTCAGTTGCCGCTGGCTGGTTAAGGGTTAATTTAGTAAAATGTAACAGGAACAACAACAAAAATGTAATTCTGAATATGATATCTGTGAATTTCTCTGATAAATTCACAGATAGAATACATGATGAAATAGAAAAGGAAGAGTTGTAGATCTAGATTAAACAATGATATAAATTTTACACACATATTTATATTCCAGATAACAGTACAGAATTATTATCATATTACGAAATGTTCAAACAACATAAGGTAACAGACGTCTATCTATTTACTTACTAAATCCTATTACTTCTAAAAAATCATAACCAAAAAATAAATACTTAAACTGATCTATTACATTATCTTGTAAATCATAAAATAAAATATAGATCTATAACAAACAGCAGTGTATGTGAAAGAAACAGTAAGACACTATTGTACAATACAATTAAAAAAACAAGTACCAGATTTTATTGAAATAAATCAAGAAAAAGTTAAGTATATTAATACAGTGAAATAGACATACAACCTAATAAATTCAGGCAGAACAACATTGGATGACGATATAAATCAAACAACTTACGTGGTTGGTCTCCGGCCGGTACCCTGTTCATGGAACGGGAGAACACATTGCGTAGCAAACGTGCTGTTTCTGTTAATCTGAAATCATGAATGCAAAAAGTTTATGTCTAAAGTTTGTTATTTTACACTCGCAATCTCAACAGTTGGTACAGACAAAGGGAGCTAACTACTATTATTTTGATAATAAAAAGAAAAGCTTCCTTAGTAGAACCTCAACCTTTTAAGAAACACAAAAACTAATTTCTTAATGACACAAATACATGTAACATTCCAATTTCTATAGGGCCTTTGTTTGGGACTGAAATTGGGCCCCATTCCCCTCATATGAAATAATAATTCAAAACAAAAATTCCGTAATTTCTGTAGCGCTTGACACCTAGAAATCAAAATTTTGATGTTCTTCATTTTTTTTATGTGAAGTCAAGCTAATTATCATTATTGCATTTGTTTACTCTACTTTTCATAGTTATTGTGATGCAAATTTCCCCTCCAAAAATATAATTACCTTATGCCGAACAAGATCACAGTCTTTAAATACTAAATATATGATAATTGACATAGAGAACTTACTTTTTTTTAGTAGATCTAAGCACTATGGTGGTAGGGTCAACATGAGCGATCTCTGCTTCTTGTACCTTCTCTCTCAATGTCTTAAACATGGTACGTCTCAATCTGTTATCATATGAGAGGTTTCAATTTAAAATGATAACATTGCGCATATAAATCTGTTTCCATAAATATTGTACACCTCAGTTTATAATGATAAACACTGTATAGTGAACTTTATGATAAACACTGTACAGCTTAATGTATGACAAACATTCCAGATAAACCTAGATTTCTCAAAATAAAAAAATTAACATCAAATGTGTCAAACATAAATGTTTTACACAGAATATTTCAATTTCAAGTAACCAATAGTATAAAATCATTGGAGTTAAATTATACATAATTATGTCTCAATCTCATTGGTCAAAGTTACTTCAAAACTGTCCACACTGTTTATAGCTCACTACTTGGCAATAAAGTATATTAACAGCTTTCTTCTGTTCAACGCTGAAGTATATAAATCAATTAAATTACTGTTATGTACTATGTAATAGCACTTACACTTTCCATGCTAAGTCCCTGATGAGGCAGGTAAATGGTATAAGAAGTAAACCCATCCAAAATACAGAACAACCAAGAACATAACGATCCTGAAATAGAACAAACATGAGCTATAAATAGACGCCATCTGATTGGTTACTAAAATTACATATTTCAGCACTAAACGTCTTTGAGAGCAAATTTGTTGGGTTTTTTTTATTTATAAATAAGTGAGACAATATGATTTAAAGCTTTAGGACTGGACCCAGATAACCAATGCCTAGCATTTCTAAAACTACATGTGTACCTTTACATAACCTTATACTTTTGAAATTAAGAACCAGTCAGATACCATGCCAACTATTTCTGGTGCCAAATTTCAGTTGGGAACACATGACTATACACTTTCAAAAACAGGAACCAGAAACTAGCACAACCATTTCTGGTATCAGGTTTATGGTAGGAAATGCATGACTCTATAAACGATCAAAAAACGGAAACCAGTTACTTACCATGCCAACCATTTCTGGTGCCAGGTTTATGGTTGGGTACACATGGCTATACACTATCAAAAACAGGAACCAGCTTCCAATACTGCCCCAAATGGCTAAATGTGTTAACTGAAACACGAAAATTAAAATATCATATTACAAAATCTTAGTTAGTTTGTATGCTGACAAAGTGGTCCACTGATGTGTAGTGAACAGTATAGGGTCAGGTAAGAATGAACCAAATTCAAAGGCCAACTTTGCATATACTGGTGCAATATGGCTGTATCCTATGGACATAGTCCTTAATTTAATACAGAAAGTTTTAATAGTGACACATGTAATAAAGTTCAATCTTTTAACAAAAATTATATGACCATAGCTGTAGGTTATATATAAATCTCAGGAGGTTATATTTCCCCATATATCTGATCAGCAATGTTTATATTATTGCAATTTCTGGTTACACTAAATGTCCTAATAAAAAACAAACAAATAGGACATAAATTATGAGTAAATATTAACTGGTGCATAACCAATGGTAAAGAGTCAGACCAGAGAACAAATTGGGCAAGTTATCCTGGCTTTATACTGGTGGCATAACAATGCCATTTCTTTTTAGACAGGGACCTGTTTTTAATTCTGTAAATGTTCACAGTAATAAAAATTAATTAAGTTATATGTAGACAAAAGTTACATTACCCAAGTCCAAGCACTTGTTTCTAACCCAGCTTTGAGGCATACTGTGACTACAACATACTGAAATATACAACAAATAAACCTTGTGTTACATCCAACTTTAAGCCTTAAATATGAAAATGAAACAATTTATTGTTATGCTGAACTCTATATCAACCTAAGCTTAATTAATTCGGTGCTTTCATTTTAAATATTTTTTGTTTGTTTGTTTTGGGTTTAAGTCAACACATTTAAGGGTCATATGGCGTTCCATTTACTGGGGAGAACCCCTAGGTGCCCTTCCCCCCAAATTTTTTTAGGCAGGAAGGGTAATGAGTAAAACCCACCAACTTTCCGTAAGCTAGCGGATAGTTTCCCTTACATGAAAAAAACCAAAGCCTTCGGATTTGTCCACAGGGTGGGGCTAGTCTTTAAAAGTAACCCTTAACCACCGGCCACAGACGCCTCTCTTTTTTCAAAAATTTTTTATGCAAATTACAAAAATTTGTAATTAGTAAGAAAAAAAAACATTACTATTGTAAAATTTTTGGAGAATTTGAGGGGAAATGAAGACAATAAAGATAAAAGAAAATATTTTTAAAATTACTATTCCCTGGTTTTAAATTTTCTTACTTTTACAGGTTCATGTCTACAAAAATTTGATATTCAGTAAAACAAAATTTCCAACAAATAAATAATTTCCAACTTTTCCATCTGAGAATGCTACATCTGAAATAGAAATCAAGTGAATGCAAGTTAGACATTCATTCTTTTAATAGGAGCAAATTATAAGGTAAAGTTTACATAAATCTCATCATTTCATTTCATTCAAGATGTACATTTGTATTTGTCAATTAACATACAATTTTTTTTGTTGTAAAGATCCATGATGGAAAATTTCGATCACATTAATTCATCAAAAATACTATCTTCTGACTGCAGTTATATAATATAACAAGCTATTTTTTTCCATTTCTTGACTGTCTATGACAATGGCCATTCCATCACCCAAGCAACCAGATCAGACCAAGATGGGCCCCCACATCTGTGTCGCGTGATCATGGTGTGAACTGTTCCGTTTCCATTATTCAGTTAGTACATATTTTGAAATTTTACTTTAAATGATTTATGTTTTCATCCAGATTAGCATGCAAAATCACTTGAATTTGCAAAGTCACATAAGGCTTACTAAGTTCACCTTTTCTGCTACCTTTTAATAAAGAAACCTAACTAATTTAAAATCATGTGGCTGACATATCTTAAAAGAAGCAAGATATTAAAGGCTGAACCATACCATGTTGTAAAGCTATGATGGGCATCCAGAACAGAAGTATGGAATGAAATATAGAATTAGCAATCCACATCCAAAACACCTGAAAAATATAAATGATTAAATATACATCATTAAATCTTAGCCATAAAAGAAGCCAACAAGTGATTTTATTGGATTATAATACATCAAGTTTATATCTTACATTACAACCTATATATACATGTATACACCCAAAACTTATTTACATGTATATACTGGTACACAAAACTGTAATCATTTATATTCTTTAAAATTATTTAACCCATGGCTAGTTTACTTGAAAAAAGTCTAAAAATCATATTCACTGACAATTATTCTATTAAATAATGTAACTGTTACAGTTATATGATGATTTTTCAGGTTAACTGGTGTAAGAAGACGCCAGTAGGCACCTGAGTAGAACTATTGACTTTCCATAAGCTAGTTACAAAGCCTTTATGATATGATTGAAGTCCATGTCCCTAGCAGGCATCAAAAAATATTTTCAGAGTCACTCCTCCTGCAGGACTAATAGCTTCTAAATCATGTGCAAGCAACAGTTTTCTACTGGTCCTGCATTGAGTTCTCTTAAATTCTACTCAGAATTATAAGCAGACAAAATTTTCGATCTTTGCATAGCAAAGTTTAAACACAAAACAGTGCTGGGCAATTTGATGTCAATAACCTTTACTACTTGGGACACAGAGGCTCCTCAGTAAAAAAAACGATGCTTACTCAAATCAAAGGTAGGCGTTATGTATAAATATGCAATATTTGAATATATGTTTGAAACAGACATGTATGTCAAGATCAACAAATATTGATACCATACTTATATGTGTTTCAGAGAATTACACATATTAAGTATGGTAACAAAACATAATCATACAAACTGCCTTATACAAACTTGAATTATTTCATAAACCATTCCTGCAGACTGAAAAAAATTAAGTCTTACCTTCACATTAAACTGTTGAGCATTTTGTGATGACTTATAGAGTTCAGGGAACTTTAATCGGCTCTCGGCACTACAATACCGATCAAACAAACCCATTGCTAGGGGAGGAGCTGCCGTAAATATCTGCAATAACAGAAAATGTATCGTTACTATATCATCCAGTGAAGTTAAACAATTACCTTATAGAGAACCGATAGTGATTAGTCGTTACCTGCAATATAGAGCCAGGCCAGCCTGCACATCCATGCAGTCTGACTAAATTCTATACTGTTGGCTGACCAACTTCAAATTTTCATCTTGAAATCCCCAAAACTAATAATGAACAGTTCCAAAAATGAAAACTGGACAAGTCTATTTCAAAAATTTAGCAGGGCAAAGAATCACGAGACTCAGAACAGTGATGGCTTTTCAAATTTACTGTTTTTATTTCTGAATCCCTTTACAATAGCCATTGATAGTTCAAAACTAGGCAATTCCCTCGAACTAAGTTAAGATTGGTAACAAGTGAGTTAACTTTATCTGACAAAGAGACAGTTTCATGTCCTTGGTAATAATCTATGGCGTACCAAAAGAACCATAACACATTTTTCTATGAGAGGATATTTAATATTCATAGAAATGATCTATGGTGTACCAAGAGAGGCACCTCTCTGACCGCCTGTTTGAGTTTATGTATTATTTCTGAATGATTTAGTCTAGAAATACATTACTCAATCATCAGATTAAAACAGTAAGAAATTAAACAAAATTAAGTAAGTGCTTTTAAACATGAACACAGCTCTCATTTCATAGTAAATCACTTATTAATTACTGTTTGACATAATATAAATATTCAACTAAATGCACAAAATTGCTTTTATCACATGACATCACATCACATTATAATATTTCATTCTACACAAACAATACCTATCTATTTTGTAACATACCACATTATAAAATCCTATGGTCCATCTCTCGAACAGAATCTGACCGGAGAATCCATTTTGTAACGCAAACCAAAACTGTAACACAATAAAGCACATGCCTCATACAGCACACAGTGTAACTATCAAAGGTAACAGAGTTGTTTGTAGGAGGGACTATAGATCTAAGAGAAGGGGCTATAGAATAAGGAGGGGCTATAGATCCAGGAGGAGGGACTATAGATTAAAGAGGAGGAGCTACAGATTTATATACTATACTTAAGCATGTGAGGACTGTCATCATTTCCTATGCATTATCTTTCCAAATTTTCAGTGGAAATGACATTTCTATATTTGAAATTGAAAAGGCATTTTAATCATTCAGACTCAGCAACACTCATTTAAAATGCTCCTGCTTGAATTTTTAAATCCTATTTTCCAAATTATTTTTTTCAATGTCTAATTTGAGCAAAAGTTTGGCACATATTGAAAAAAAGTATATTTGTATGTTTCCTGATTAAAATTTTGTAAATTTGGAATCAAAAACTCAGTTTATTGTTGACTTTGAAAAGATAATGGTAAAATGATCACAATCCAACACAAATCATGCAAAAGCTTCACTAGACTATCTGGAATGCCTACGGCAGTATACATGTATTTCTCTGCGGTGATCTTTTGTCTAATAAATCTGTTTCCTAAAATAGAAAGTTAACATACAGATACATGCAACATCAAGTTTATGTGCTGTCCAAATTTAAGAACTTTCACTGACTGCACACGAAAGTGCAAAACAAAGTTGTCTTTACGTCTTGTCTGTAGTTCCTTGTGTATCTAAAAAAAGAAAACAGGGAGGCACTATAACAGCTGTCAACATCATAACATCAGTCAGCACTTTATCAGCAGACATAATTATAACAGCTGACAGCAGTCAAACAGCAATCAGTACTTTAACAGCCATCAGTACTTTAACAGCAGTCAGAACTTTAACAGCAGTTGGTACTATAATAGCAGTTGGTAATTTAACAGCAGTTGACATTATAACACCTGTCAGTACTTGAACAGCAGGCGGTACTTTAACAGCCATGAGTATTTTAACAGCCATGACTATTTTAATAGCAGTTCGGCACTATAACAGCAGAGGGCATTATACCAGCTTTTGGCACTCAAACAGCAGCCAGTTCTTTAACAGCAGACAGAACTGTAACAGCCGTCAGCACTGTAACAGCAGTCAGTATTTAAACAGCAGTCAGTACTTAAACAGCAGTCAGTACTTAAACAGCAGTTGGCACTTAAACAGCAGTCGGCACTTAAACAGCAGTCAATACTTTACCAGCAGTCAGCACTATTACAGCAGTTGGCACTTAAACAGCTGTCAGCATTTAAAAAAGCTGACGGCACTTAAACAGTAGTTGGCATAATAACAGCTGATGATATCTTAGTACACATTCAAAGCTACCTGTAAATATCATCCCACTCAGAAACTGTGCCTGCTCTAACAGCAGACGACTTCTTGTAATGCATGACAAAGCTATCAGCATTTGTTGCCTGAGATAGCTAAAGTACATTCATAATAAGATCCCCTACAACTCTTGTTTCAGATCAACATCTCACAAATGACTGAATCTGCAAGAGTGAGTTTTTTTATATTACAGCAGAAGACACAGATATATATATATATCTAGCCATGCAGCATTAACATATCTGAAAGTTGAAGATTCTACAGAATTATTTCACAACAGCTATACAATTCATTCAATAACAATATCATGCATATCTAAATACAACAAAAATGCTAGCAAATGTTTCATCCCAGATGCCCATTTAAAAAAAAATGTTTTGGTTGGGTTTTATGCCACACCAACACAGTGATTTAAATAGAGATTTTTCCAGCTTTACTGGTGCAGAAAGACATTATTTCAGGTACATTTTGGCTCCTAAATAGAACCATCAAGGTTCCATAAGCTATCTGTTCAGTCTAACCTAGCTTTATACAGGCTGACCAACTTTTTTGCATCTTGAAATCCCCAAAACTGACTCCAAAATAAAAGCTGGGAAAGTCCATCTTAGAAATGCAACAGGTTAAGAAAATGATTTCAAATAATTCTGCACATATAGTGTAAATTCAATCACTTGGTTCCCTATTTTTGCGCAAGCAATGAACTTTAAGCTAGCATTTTTGTTTTTCTATACAAATTTTCATAATTAAAAGTATGCACATTTGACAGTTCATATATCAAGGGAGGTAATAGAAGCAAGATAGTGAGAGCAAGGGAGGTAATTCAAGCAACATTAGCTGTTATGTACAATTGTCTTGCACATACCACATTATATAATCCTATTGTCCACCTTTCAAATAGGATCTGACCTGAAAATCCATTTGTCAAAGCAAACCATAGCTGAAACATAAACAATTGTTACGAAAAAATGTACAAAATGTCAAAGTGAAACCATAGCTGAAACATAAATACTTGTTATAATATATAAAATTTAAATACAATTGTTTCCGATATTCATTATCCATATTTTGACAATACACGTGTATAATCTGAAATAGACATTTTACAAATTATTTGTAAATCATATCATTAATGAAAAACAAAGAAAAGAAAAGTAATAACATCAACAATAGTTATGATGTCATGAAAAAGTAGATTTTTGTTTCAAAATCATGCATTAGGAAATGGATGGTGCAATAGACTTTATCCAGAACGAAGAATATTTTGGGATTTTCCATCCTAATCCAAGGGTACAAACAAATTTTTTACAGTTACAGCTTTGAAAATAAGTGCAAAAGATTGACTGATTTATTAAGACCAGTTTTGCACCGTGAAGTTATAATGGTAAAAGTTTGTTTGTACCAAGGAATTTGCTTGGAAAAACCTACATTTGCCGAGTTCCGGACATTTATAACTACCTGTCTAATCATAGAGCTTATTTTTGTTTGTTTGTATAAATAAAATAAACTTATCTAGCAAAATGATTATTCAAAGAGTAGAAAATATATGAAATGTACATGTTTAAGGCAGACCTAGGCCAACAAGATTTTTTGTTGTTGTTGCTTGATTTCAAGTGAATCCAACATTGTAAAAAGTCTTATGGCAATTTTTCACATTTGCAGGTGGGAAGGAACACTTCAGGTGCTATCAACACCTGATCAACACCTGAATATAACAATTAACCTTTAGCATTATCTATCTGGATAACTTTCTCATATAACAGAAGTCAAAGTCAATATTGAGATTTAAACTACAGTTTAGGTTTAAATTTAACTATTTAAGTTTGATTGCCAAACAAGTTCTTACAACTTATTTTAATCACTTTCGAGTCCCCTTCCTGGAACCAACCAGTACTGGTGTCATATTAAGAAACAATCCTGACCCGATTAAGGCCTTAACCTCTAGACCACCACTCCCCTTTAACTACAGTATATAGTCAAGTAATTCAAAAGTCAGCAATTTATAATGACTTAAAGTGACTTAAAGTACTGGTACACAATGTCCCCAAGAAGGGGGAGATAAGAAAAGAAGATATATATACCTCAATCACATAAAGACATATATTCTTATAGAAAGAATATAATATAAGTTTACACAGTCGGCTATAGCTCCAAGCTCCGTGCACCAGCAATAGTTTGTTGAGGAATTGAAACTGTTGAAAGAATAATATGTAAAGTATAATATATCGTATAATAATAATACAAGTATGATAAAGAAGAGCAACAATTCTGAAGCATATCTGTTAAGGACACTTAAAATATTATAATGAATTTATTAGTTATAAAGATTTTTTGACAGGTTATATGGCCCTATATAAATGATTGTTTGGAAATATAACCCAAACCACTATATGGTCATATAACCTGTCAGGAAGATACAGCAAACTTCCTTCTTTTTAGAGAAAAAAATGAGATTTCTTCATATATTGACAGCAGCCATATTTATAAAACTATATAAACGTCAAGATTATCCAATGAAAAGTGACGTTACAAACATGCAGTATTATGAAATAAAATATGAAGATTTAAGTGTATGTAAATATAAAACTAGAATTCAACTACAACATATCTGATATTTATATACATGTAGTGTCTAAAAATTGATAACAATACTTGATCTCATTAGAATGCATGGCAAGTCAAACGATCCAAGACTTCCCTTTTATTTAGTTTAATCAAAATGAAAGCTAAGTTAAAGATTCAAACCTGAGCAATGGCATAGTCGGAGGCGCATGCTGCCTGTAACCCCTCTACGCCACTTATACCAACACCTACATCGGCAGCCTGTATCATCCCGACATCGTTAGCACCATCTCCTATAGCAAGTGTTATTGCATTACACGACTTCTTCACCAAATCTACAAGTTCTGCTTTCTGTAGTGGTGATACCCTGAAATATACGGTTCATATTATTTGCTTGTACTATGATTATATTTAAAACCCTAAAAGTACAAAAAAAATATACATGTACATATACTTTTACTGTGAGATATTTTTACTTTAATTTTCCAGAACAATGCCAAATCTAAATAAATTTACACTGTATTAATTGTGATGACCTTTTTTTTACCTTCAGCCTGATTATACCCATGCAACCGGTACAGACCAAGATCATCCGTCTGATCATGGTCTGCACTGTTCACTATTCTGTCAGTAAATATTGAGTATAATTCCCCCCAACACCCCTCCCCCCCACAAAAAAAAAAAAAGATCCATGTTTATGTCCAAATTAAAAGATATATGTCATGTCATTTTTCAGATATCTAGCGCAATATTAGGTTTAAGCTATTATATGTACATGTAGCATGTTCAGAAAGTAAATTCGTTTAGATGTTATGCAGATAAGGCTATCATTAATATAAATGAGCAGAAATTTACTGGATAAAAACAATAAAAACAATAAAATTTATGGCAAGTTATAGGTCTAGATCTGTGAATTACAATCATAATCCCAAAGACATTTATAAAATTTTCAGTGAAAACGTTCAGCCTCAAAATCATAATCAAAAGTTATGCAAATATTAAGGCAAGTATACAAAACTCCCTCTATTCTTTCAATAGCCAAACTTTTTGTCCAAATCATGATTATTTTTACCCTGTTTCTCTCAAAAGATTAAAAGATAAGTAGGTCAACACTTTCCTTAGCCAATGCCAGTTATACTATACGTAGTGATTGTCATATGCATTAAAAAATTTCGAAACATATAAAACAAGAAACATGGCAATGCCATGAAACCAGGTTTTCAATTATCACCATTGTAGATAAATATGTTGTATTTGAAATACAAATACAAGCAACAAACAATGTAACTATGTGCAATGTAAAACATGAATAATGTAGGAGGAATTGCCACTGAGTAGTGTTCACTATATATTCTGTATAAGGAAAAAAAACAAAGGGCCATAATTAGGTCAAAAATTATCCAATCACAAAACTCCGACAAAATGTGCCAGGGCACTTGATGACAAAGCTTCTGTGAAAGTTTGAACAAAATCCGTTGAAAAATGTAGGACGAGTTCAGCACAGAAGAATTTGTTCACTATATATGGATAATTCTGTATAAGGAAAAAAATCAAAAGGCCATAATTAGGTCAAATATCATCCAATCACAAAACCCCGACAATATCCGCCAGGCCATTTGATAACAAAGCTTCTGTGAAAGTTTGGTCAAAATCCGTTGAGAAATGTAGGAGAAGTTGCGCACGATAGAAATTATTCACTATATATTCAGTATAAGGAAAAAAAACAAAGGGCCATAATTAGGTCAAATATTATCCAATCACAAAACCCAGACAATATGCCCAAGGGCAATTGGTGACAAAGGTTCTGTGAAAGTTTGGTCAAAATCCGTGGAGAAATGTAGGAGGAGTTGCGCACAGAAGAAATTGTTCACTATATATTCTTTATAAGGACAAAAAACAAAGGGCCATAATTAGGTCAAATATTATCCAATCGCAAAACCCCTACAATATGTGCCAGGGAACTTGATGACAAAGCTTCTGTGAAAGTTTGGTCAAAATCCGTTGAGAAATGTAGGAGGAGTTGTGCAAAGAAGAAATTGTTCACTATATATTCTATATAAGGAAAAAAAACAAAGGGCCATAATTAGGTCAAATATTATCCAATCGCAAAACCCCGACAATATGCGCCAGGGCACTTGATGACAAAGCTTCTGTGAAAGTTTTGGTCAAAATCCGTTGAGAAATGTAGAAGGAGTTGCGCACAGAAGAAATTGTTAACGCCCGCCCTCCCGCCCACCCGTCCGCCCGCCCATCCGCCCGCCGACATACCTCAATCTAATAACCAGTTTTTTCCTTCGGAAAACCTGGTTAAAAAGGCAAAAAAAGATATAATTGAGCCATGTCATGACAAAACCAACATAATGGGTTTGCGACCAGCATGAATCCAGACCAGCCTGCGCATCCGCACAGTCTGATCAGGATCCATGCTGTTCGCTATCAGTTTCTCTACTTGTAATAGGGTTGGTAAGCGAACAGCATGGATCCTGATCAGACTGCGCGGATGCGCAGGCTGGTCTGGATCCATGCTGGTCGCAAACCCACTATGTTGGTTTTGTCATGACGCGGCTCATATATTCAATGAGTGCCTTCTCTATATATACCTGCAGCATATGACAGCCTTGCATGACACAGCTATATCCAGAAAATCTTGTCTACAGTCACATGCCAATGCGTATTTCAGTGTCTGAAAGAAACAAAAAAGAGCGTTAATATATAAATTTAAATAAATCATATTAATTCTTTTCTTAACAAATCATGAAATGTTTATACTCTTAAATATGTTTGCTTGTCTTGAATTATTCCTTAACAAATCTGACACAAAAGAAAACATGAAAAAATTTCTGCAAATAATAATCAGTACTGAAACTTTAAAAAGAAGACCAGTCTCAGATTTGAAACAGCTGATTGGACGATTTCAAATACAAGTTTGATATTGACCAATGGGAAGGCTCTATAATAAGACTGGTCTTCATTTTTTTTTAAACCTTAAACATAACCAAGAGCCTTTGCCACGATTGTCTGTTAATGTTTAATTAAATCTATACTTTCCTGGAATTTGCTTTATAAAATAATGACACTTACAAAAGAAACGTTGTGGGGTCTTTTTTTGCTTACCCCGGTAACTTTGTCTTTTATTGGTTTAAAGCAATATCAAATTAGACTGTATGTATTAGGTAGTCTAGAATATTTCTGTTTCTTGATTAAAGTACCAAAATTGAAAATTTCAGGGAAGTGGGTTGAATTCTACCTTATACCTACTAAAAACACTAGTCAAATATTTTACTAGGAAATGTTTTATTCTGTTTTACCTATAATTTCATGGTACAAAAAAAAATCTCTTTCCAGACATGACTCTATTAAAACAATTTGATAAATCAATTTATTTTTAATTAATACATGCATGTTGACTTCAAAATAATACAACATTGCTCCTATTCCATCGATTTGGTCTTATATATGAATATTAATAAAATTGTCATTTATAAATAAGAAAGAATAAATGAACATTAATAAATTTTGCAAAAATGCTATATTTTCAAACCTTGACAATCTTTCAGTACAACATGATTGTTAAGTTTGTGGTATTTTAGTTCCTTCTTTTTTCATACAAATGACACTTTATTTTTGGACAAACTAGTCATAAGGAAGGAAGAAAAGAGGAGACAACTTGGCTCAATCCAGAACAACTTGTTTCTAATATAACTTCAGACTTCTTTTCCAGGAAAGTATACAGACATGTTAAGCACAAAGAATTTTTTAATCATGAATTATATTTTTAATTTTCTATCTATAGTTATGAATTTTCTGATAAACTAGTGCTGATAAAACAAAAATATTGAGTGTTTTTGTGATATACTGACAACAAATAATGCAATTCAACTTAAATGTTAAAACATGGAAAGCATTCTACAAAAGAATAAAATTGTATCAAAAATTCAAACGAAAAAAGGAAAAAAGAACAAAATATACATTTAAACTTAATTTTTTTACACCTATCTCCCCTATTTTCCTCTTTAGCCCATTCCACTGAACAGAACAGAAGAGAAGAATCTATTTAAGGAATATAGGGGTAGGAAGAAATAAGCATATAACTCTGGCTCCCACTATATTCCTTAATAGTTTATTCCACTTCTTAAACTGGAAGGAACTTTCATCAGGTTAATAGGGACAGAAGGTTATCAGTAACAAATAGATTCTTGTTCAATGCAGAAAGAGTTTATATGTAAATAACAGTGAAGAAAAGAATGTACATAGTATTTAACTAGATTAACAAATCAAATGACTCGCTAAATTCGACTTGCAGAACGGAAAAAAAACACAAAGAACTGCATTAAAAAGCTGATCAATATGAGAATTTCATTTCTCCATTTCTAACAATGGCTCTTACAGTATTATTTATCAAAGTAAAAAAATTGAAGGCTCACATTTACTTTCCCTGACATAAGACTGACATAAGTCAGGGGGTTCAATTTTACATTTAACAGCATCATAAGTACATTGTGAAACTAGTGTGTAATTTTCTGTTAACTTTTCTGGCCCAAAATTTAAAACAAGTTACTAAATTTACATTTCAACAAAACAAGACAGTATACAGATTAAAAGACAATTAATAAATTAATTTTCAACACGGATCCATGCAGTCAAAGTGCATTTCCAACACACATGGTTATATATATATCTTAAACATAGTTACACACATATATATATAGGTAAAAAAGGGAGGTTACTCTGCCCAAATATAAAGCTAGCGGATACAAAATTAAAACAACAGGCATACTTTATACTTGGCATAAAATTTCACTTTCTTTAAACCTACGCGATCTTTTGGTTTTATGCATTCACAAGCCAATGCATGGCTCAGGCTCTGTGGAAATAAATCAAAGACAAAGTGCAGTGATCTGAACAAAGACAGAGCAAAAAAACATTAAAATAAAAAAATCATGATGATTTTTAAAATATTGTGAATTACATCTTGAGAGGTCCTTATTTTTACTCTCAAAAGAAAAACAAAAAAATAATGTCAAGAAAAAAAATTTAATATAACAATTCTTTCTTGCTCTTTTTATCATTTCTTTCATGTAAAAAGTTTAAAATTCTTTTTTCATCATTAAATAACTTTCACCATTTCATCACTCTTCATACATTAAACCACTTTCTGTCACTGAACAAAAAAAAAACCAAAACAAACAAAAAACGCTTAAGGTGATATATTATTCATTCAAAATGATAATTTTACATAAAATTTGGAATTAAATAAACAAAATATTCTATATAAAAAAAAAATCAGGTAATTATTAAAATTGAAATTATCTGAATAAAAAAATCATCCCGTGACAGCCAAAAAAAAAAAGAGTAAAGAAATCAATTTCAAAACTTGCGTTGAGAAGGATTGAGTTAAAATTGTTAAAATAAATAATTATTGCCACTAACTAAAACAAAACACTTTTAACAAATATACATGTATATAACATTCGGTGATAGTACAAAAGTACAAAAACACAGTGCTGGTGTCAATTAACTTTAAAAACTAATAAATACAGCTGCGTAAATTAATTCACATATGAGCCGCACCATGACAAAACCAACATAATGGGTTTTGCAACCAGCATGGATCCAGACCAGCCTGCGCATCCGCGCAGTCTGATCAGGATCCATGCTGTTCGCTATCAATTTCTCTACTTGTTATAGGGTTTGTAAGCAAACAGCATGGATCCTGATCATTGCGCATATGGGCAGGCTGGTCTGGATCCATGCTGGTCGCAAACCCATTATGTTGGTTTTGTCATGACGCGGCTCATTTATCTTTTTTAATGTAATTGAAGCAAACTGATCTGGTTAAACAAATAACAAAATACTACAAAATGACCACTGGTTAGTAAATATACAATTTACCTAGAGCAATATATGGAGATATGAAAAGTAAGGTCTCATTGGTCTTTTCTTAAAAGTATTTTTTGGCACAATACAGGGGCCTTTTCAAATTTAACGTAACTGTTTTAAATTTCTATAATATTAAAGATTTCCCCAAACCTACATCTTTATGGAATATTAATCGTGGCTTTCTATGAAAAAGCAATTTATATATATCTGCATTTATCATCTTAAATAGTGAATACAATTCTTTTCCACTAAAATTACCAATAATATGTCAAAATATGCAATTATACCGCTAACCCCACCCACTCTGTAAGTTATTTGATAGAAATATGGCCATAAAATAGTGATTTCAATCAAATTTGACATCAAGCTTTCAAGGTTACCCAAGGTGATGTGTAAATATTTTATATATTTCTTAAACACTTATATACTTTTCTTTTTCAATAAGTTTTTTAATACTAATTTATTTTATTCATCCTATGCATGCTTCTTTAAAAGTATACTTTCTGACACACTGCTATAAAATATATGAAAATTTGACCTTGACACTAATGAGACCTTACCCTCTCTAACAATTATTTGTGTATCTATATCTACAGTTATAAATGATGAGGATTTGAACAATTACCTTCCCGTCAATGATGAGTGCCACCTCATTCTCCTTCCTGATCAGGTCGCCAAACTCTTCTACATGCTTGCGTAACACTTCCCTTGTACCCTGCAACCAGTATAATTAAAATATTTGCAACACGTCATATGGTTTATGGATCTTGGACAGTGACCTTTTATGCTTCAACCAAAATCCATTCCCTTTAATTGTTTCAGAGATACCAAACTTGCACATAAAAACTTAAACTAAAGTGTGACGGGGATACAGAAACCTTGGTGAGTACAAAAGCTTGATCTATTCTTCGAAATTCTGATACTTCAAGCAAGTTTTTATTAGGACCTGAAACTTTTCAGTGAGACCCCAACCAGATTTTTTTGTTTGTTTGTTTCATTTTACGCCTTTTCCCAACAGTATTTCAGTCATATAGGCGGGCAGTTTCCTAACCATCATTCCTGGAGAGTTACACCAGTACTAGACTACCTTCCTCAGTGCTAAACTACCAAAGCATCTTACGGGGATCGAACCCACACCAGAGAGGTAACTGTATTAGAAGTCATTGACTCTAACCCCTCCACCATGGAACCAGATATCTGGCAGTACTTAACATACATTTTAAACTACATTCTGTTACAAAAATAGTCCATTGGTCAGGCAAAAAAATGGCCAAAATATTTGATAAGCCAAACTTTCCAACTACTTGGAAAACTTGACAAACATGCTTATTATAACACTAACAGTGTATAAAGCTGTACATATGCAGCAAAAATTATTGTTTGCATTTTAAAGAATACTTAGAAAAAGCTTGTTTAGTAGTATATTAACTTAAAAGCCAATGGCACATGCACAAAAATATTCCTTAATGGTTAAAATGCTTCTTAATATAGCAGCATATCATTTTGTTCCAGAACATTTTTTTTTCTGTTTGAGTACAATCTTTACAATGTGTAAAATAATGGAGACATTTCATGTCACAACTCTTTCAAAAATCGACCATAACATAAAGTTATGGAACCAATATTATTTTACTATTGATAAATTTCATATTTTCTTAAGATATAGCTTTATATCCTTTAATACAGTAAAGAAAAGGGGCAGGAAAAACTTACATCCAGACTATGTTCATTAATAAGAAGTAACGGCATTCCTTGTGTGAGAAGTTTACATGAATACCCTGGAAAAAACAAACAATTAACACATTATATGTATAATAACATTATAACAAATATTGTTTTATTAAATATCAAAACACTGCCTAACCAATTAAAGACTTATAAAGATTTTTATATAGATTTTTGAATCCGAAAGAATATTTTAAGTACAGACAAAGAAACAGGATCAGTAAGGCTACCAAAACTTGAAAATTTTGTGGCATGAAGGGTTCGTGAAAAGTGACCTTTATTTACAAGGTGGTCTTTATTCAGAGGTAATCTTCAACACAGGTTTGACTGTAAAAACAGAAACTTGAACTTTTTAGCCAGAGACTTACCTATATTTATGGCAGTTTCTTGTTTATCTCCGGTCAGTACCCAGATCTTAATGTCTGCTTTGGCAAGGTTAGCTATTGTATCAGGAACTCCCTGTAAACACCAATAACAACATATTTAAATATGATGGGTCATTTAAATACATTGATTATTTGAAAATATTGACAATAGTAATCCGTTATTTTTCCTTTATATTGTAGAATTGTCACCTCAACACCAGGTTTGTTCAACAGTTTTCTTTGCTCCGTTTAGTGATAAAAGTATTTGCCCTGGCAATAATAACACCATCACAAAGTCTATAAATAATATCTAGCAAACTTTTGCGCTTACTTTTTTAATCGAAAGCCTTTTAAAGAATGTCTTATCCAAGTAAAAACATAATTGATGTATTTCAATGATAGAAACAAGTTAGGAACCACTAAGCTCCTCATTTAATGTAATAGACCGGTCCAGCTTTCAAGTCAGAACAGTCCATTCCAAGTTTAAGGGATTTAAATACCAAAATTTACAAAAACTGAGCTACCAACAGTAAGCCTGATCAAACTGCACAGGTATGTAGACTGGCCTGGCTCTTCACTGGTGCAAGAGCTAACTAATTTGGTTTTATTTCAATAAGGGTTAAGATAAGCCCTTGGTATGATATCTTATCAAACTTAGTTCCAAGCTCTCAAAGTTAATGTTTCAGCATTGACCTAACTCCAGGTGCATCAAATCTTTTTATAAAATTAACTTTACCTCTTGCAATTTGTCTTCTATAGCTGTAGCACCAATGAGATTTAAGCTCTGTAAAAAAATAATAAAAAAATAATGAACGCTTGAAGCTATAAGCTTATTGAAACACTCTCGAATCTGTTCCTGGAAACAACCAGTACTAAACAATGTATGTAAAGTTTCTTGCTTAAGGAAACAACAATTTTCCCCGGACAAGGTTTGAACCCACGTGGTCAGCAACTCTAGAACATAAACCACTCGGCCATGCAGCCACAATCAAATTTTAAGAGAATTATAAAACATGAAACAGTCTCCATGCGATAATGTCATCCTTACCCTTTCGATCAGTTCTGCAGCCTCTTCAAGTTTTTTCTCCCGGTTCTGTATTGACGTACTAGCTTTATAGTAAGTATGTTTCCATTCATCGTAAAATTCTTCGTTCACTTCCGTTGAGGCTATACATAGTGTGCGTAACCCAAGATGAGCAAACTGTTCTAAATGCTGGAGTGTTATATCGCTGAATTTATGCTTGTCTTCTAGTCTCTCGTATATCACTGTGTCCTGTAAGAATAACAAATGTGTGAAATCTACAATCAGAGACTATAAAACTTCAAAATAGTTCTAAGAGAATAGTTAAAATTGATTTGAAGTTTCAGGTGCAATAATTTTTCTTTAATTTTACAAACACCATGAAAAAACTGCTCTTTGGGAGTTATGTAGAACGCTGAACATAAGAAACTTCATCACTTCCCACTTTCTAGGGTGTATTGCATTTTCATCAGCTACAGTCCTCGAATTTCTGTAAAATGTGTTACTTGTAATGTTCAGGGCAAAAAAACTCTGTTGTATAAAGAAATAATTATTTTGTTCAAACAGGTGCAGTAGTCCCCCATATTGGTTTTCAGTGGTGATAAAAATTCAATAATAAATTGTACATATTACAAATAAATGTAACATCACTTAAGGTATAAATTTAATGATCTCCCAATAATGTCCAATCTCTTGCAGAGTCAAAAACATGACTGTAATTCTTAGCTGGCAATTAGCAGGAAGTTAGTATGTCAGAAAAATTGCCAAGTTGGAGAATTCTCAAACCTGACATTTTTTGTAACGAAAGTTACATAATTATATTACAGTAATATATACTCACAGCTCCTTTACAATATAATTTGATTTTCCCATCTGGAGTTCTTACAACCACAGACATCCTCTTACGATCACTGAAATAAAAAGTTCAAAGTAAAAAACCTTAGCTATATTGCTTTTTTAGTAAGCTTTCCTTATCACTGGAGTCTTGGGAAACAAAGTTTATTTTTCATACACTTGAAAACTAATTAGATTTATCAAAAGAAAGCTTTGGGATTAAAGAACATAAAATTAATCTTGAACATCTTAGAAATAAATGTGGATATCGATTCAATCTAACATCAAAGACTGTTGTAACACCTTGACATTTATATATCTCATACTACTCTTATTAAATTTTTCATGCCTTCTTTAAAGGTTATGCAAAAACAATCAAATGTTAAATAGTTAAGTCAGATAAACAAAATAAGTCATGAAATACTTTTCTTAATCTAATTCAGGGCAAATACACTAAAGGGAGAGGAAAAGTCACTCGAGCAGAGGAGACTCAAACCCACGTTTTTGACATAACTTTTTTGTATTAACAAATAATATCACAGCTAGAAAACAATTTATAATGAAGAAGATAACATATGAGCCGCGTCATGACAAAACCAACATAGTGGGTTTGCGACCAGCATGGATCCAGACCAGCCTGCGCATCCGCGCAGTCTGATCAGGATCCATGCTGTTCGCTATCAGTTTCTATACTTGTAATAGGGTTTGTAAGCGAACAGCATGGATCCTGATCAGACTGCCCGGATGTGCAGGCTTGTCTGGGTCCATGCTGGTTGCAAACCCATTATGTTGGTTTTGTCATGACGCAGCTCATATCTATTAAGTGATATCAAATTGCTTAAGTCACATATTTCCCCAAGTTCTTCACCAAATCTCCCATATGAAGTGCTCATCACTGTGGTGGCACATAATAAGTCATGGTCAATTTATTTTAAGTACCAGGGATGAATGAATGACCTATTGTGACCAATTCAGTGGTTGGTGCTGCAAAATTCTGTTTGGAAAAACAATGACCCCTTGGATGATGTTGCTGCCATCTTTACCACTAACAATAAAAGGGAATGCTATATGAACTCTTAAAAGGTGCATATAGATATTTTAGACAGCAATGTCATAGAACAATAAGCAATCAATTCTAACTTACCTTGTAAATTCCAGTACATTAAGTATTTCATATCTTTCTTCTTTATCAAACTGAAAAAAAAACATGAAATTTTCTACATAAGATGACTTGAATTTTTTCAGTGATTAAATAGAATTTTAACGATTCACTAAAATATAAAAGTTCAGACAGTCACTATGTTTGTTGAACCACTAATGTTATCATAAAGACCTGCTGACTTTCACATAAGCAAAGAAGGAACATATCTATGTAATTTGTAATATTTAATGTCCGAATACCTAGTCTTACCAAAGTAGTAAGTAAGGGAGGTAACTAGCAAATACTACAAAAGAAGTTAACAAGTAATTGATAATTCTACTGACCACATCAATGACAACAGCATCTGGTGTTCTAGCAGAAAACACAAAACCAAGTTGTTTAGCTCCCTTGACAAGAGCGCCCTCATCTAGAAATACAAATAGGATCATGATTACAAGTATAAACATAAAATTAATCATAAATGATTGAAATAAAATATTTGAAACAAGACATAAGTAAAAATCTTATGTGCATGTATGTCAAACTTCACCATGTTCTTATTACAGTACAACACAAGATGCATGGGATTTTGACCACCTTATTAAGATCACTGTCAGAGGTTTTGTCCATCTTCTAACTCTCACAGATTATACTTAAAAGATGGGAAAAAGGGGCATTACTTTGTAAAATTATAACTAAAGAGTTATGGAACCTGTGCCCATCATGTTAGATAATCACAGAGAACAAGTGTGTGAAGTATAGTTTTAACCCATTCCCATTAAGTAGTTTTGGAGATACCAACTTCATGCAATACCTTAACAAAAGTGTGACATTGTCCTCGATGCTGGGGCAAGTACAATAGTTCTCTCTATTCTTCAAAAGTCAAGATGAAAAATGCTTCAAATAGTCAAACTTAAAAACAAAACATCTCCACACTGGAAAAGGTAGTCATAATTCATACACCTAATATTGAAATTGGTCTACTAATTATCATCAAGTACACAATGCAGAAGATGGTTTGTCATCTGGATGTCTCAAATAATATCAAGACTTACCTGGTGATGAAGCCTGGTAAATTATAGACGAGTCAGGAGATTTCTCAGGTACAACTGTATGACAAACTGCTAATAATGTTAGAAATTCCCGAATCTCTCCTGCTGTATCCTGAAATAATAAATATGGTTAATTTTTATATTTATTTATTTATTTATCAAGTTCAAAACATGTCATCTTCCTTTACACAAAACTTTTCTGCCATGACTTTTTCCTTCTTAGAAATGTCTATACAGTTACCTAAGAATAAACAAAACAACATGTAACAGATACTTTACAGATGCTGAAAGCATAAAGCACAGTTTGTCAAGGCCAAATTTTGTTGTATGGTATTATCAGGTTAGAAATATTAGCCACCAGTGATACAACAATTCAGAATTTATAGAATTAATGAAAACTCAAGTTTACACAACAATTTTTTTGTTTCTGAAAGAAAAAACATTTTTCTTTGCCTTTTTTTTTATATTTTCAAAATAAACGTTACTTCAATGTTCTATAAATTGATAAAAAAAATTCTACAATTATGAAATATTCACTTTCTTTGTTCATTTGTTTAATTGTATGTTTTGTTTTTTAAGCTGATTTTAACACATTTTTGGTCATATATCTTCAGCCAGTCTCATGCAGCTGGTTTCCCTTAACCAGCTTTACTGGATATCTAGCCAGTAACTACCAATTTCTTTATAAGAAACATACTATTTATCACACAAGAGGCAAACAAAATATTCAAAACTTACATGATTTTGTTTGAGGTTCTGTATTAAGGTATCATCATTAAAGGCCCCTTCACTTTCCTCATTGTTCCTGTATATCAAAAATATTTTAAAGTGAAAATCACTCACGAAATAATACAGAATTATTATTACTTGTTTAAATGATTCTTGTTCTTTCTCTGTTGTTTATACAGATTTTATTTTAGTTTGATTGTATAGACTAATGGTATAGGCTGGTAAATTTTCACTTCTAGCACTTAACATTAAGAGAACATTTCTACAACATTAGTAAAATATAAAAGGTTCTGAAAATAAAACATCCATCTTAAAGGTCCATTAAGCCATTAAAGCCTCAGAAATGCTATCATTTTTATCTTCCATAAACTTTTTATTTTTTGGTCTCCTGTTACAGTTTCAAAAAAGTTACTCATTGGCCATATAGCCGAGGCATATTTTGCTTCTTTTGAGTATAATTATATTGATTTAGTATTTTGTATGGAAGTTAAAACACTACTTTGTTTACAGTTTGCTACCTTTATAACAAATTATTTTTCATTCAGTTCTATTTACTAGATGTGATAAGCATCTCACATGTTCTAAATCCATTATAACAACATTTTAAAACAGAAAAAATTATTCCTTATTCATTTCTGTGGAATAAAAGTGCCTTTAATGACTTTGTATGCTATACTTGTACTTATATGCTATTTGTACTGGCTACTTTCAGTCCACAGAAATTTAATATCAAAATAATAAAACTTCAATAGCCCAGTCTTGAAAGGAGGTGAGAAAGTTCTGGTCTGGCTATATGCCAGTGGCATTTGCTTATTACTATCTTCTAAATATAAGAGAACATGTTTTTATAACTTACCCGTACATTATACCAGCAACTGAACATTTCCGGAATGTCATCACATTTCTTGTTAATGTCCCAGTCTTATCAGAGAATATATACTTTATCTGAAGATAAACAATGATAATATTGAATTCAAACACGAATGCAAGAAATTGAAAACCTTTAAATGAAGAATTGACTGTTCCAGTCTCTTTAGAAGACATATTGGTATACAAGTAAATATGTAAAAGTATTAATAAAATAGAAAATTCTTCTGATATCTTAACTTATCAATATGAAATATATATGAAATTTCTTAATTACATGTACTTATAATTTATACCTGTTACAAAGTGTTTAAACCAACAGTTGGAAACATGTAATAAGTGATCACGTATATCATACCTGTCCTAATTCTTCATTTAGGTTTGAGGTTCGAGCCATAGCTGGAGTGTCAGTTTCTTCACAATACATGTCCAGGTCCTGTAATATTTATATATTATTACATTTACAAAGTTTCTTCACTGAAAGCTGTCCCAAGTATTATTTATTAAAGGTGAATGACTGAAGGAGAGCGCATGATGTTATGAGGAAAAAATCAGTCAAAACAACTTACATGTAAAACCAATAAAATGGTAGGAAATAAATGGATAATATGTTTCTTTTGCATGTAAAATCAAATTATATTTCATCAACTAATACCAACTGCTGTATGACTTAATCACTTAAAATATTGCATTTTGCTGTTCACTCAGTGAAATATATTTCGATATCACATGCAAAACAAACAAAATATCGTCTATAAACATGTGTACATTCTATGTACATATAGACATCATCATTTAGTATGTATGACTGTATCCAGCATAATGGAAAGATTTGCATTTAGACAACAGTATTTACAGAATGACATGTAAATCAATAAACATGCCTTAGAGATATATACATCTTGAAAAAAACTATTTATATTCATTAAAACCAGAGCAAAAAAAGGAAGAAATTCTTAGAATTTCGTGTGTCTGTATTTAATCGCATAGAGTTCCATCAATATAAATGTATCCATGGCCATTTCATCAAAAAAAAATATTTCTATTCTATTATTCTATTTAGGAAGGTGACTGGAATAGAACATATGTTTAATTCACTATAGTGGTGAAGCAGTATTTCTAGACGCTTGCAGAAGTAATGATCATAAAGTAGAAAAATATTGTTTTTCCCCAAATTTTTACATTTTTCATTTATTATCGTATATAAATCAGTGTGAAAGAGTTGAATAAGATGCCTTTAAAAAAATAAGCGCATTTCAGCGGGTGAAAAGCCAAGATTTAGCATTTAATCATTTAAGCGCCTTGTCTGGTATACTGTGCTCCTCTTAGTACATGGTAACGCTTTGAAACCAGAAAGAAAACAACAAATGAAACTTATGGTACAAAAATTGTCATAATCTATAACATATAGGTACTTTCTGCTAAATGCCACAAGAAAACAACAATATATTCAGTCAAAGTCAATTTTAATGGACAAAACGTAGACCATATGTCAACCATTTTAAAAACAGTATGTCATCATTTAAATCGCGGTAATGGTATTACATTTCAGTTTTTTCATGTTTCAGTTAATATTTATACATGTAACTTTGCTTGATTTTAAATATTAAAATTATCCTTACTTTGTAACTCAAAATTTATTTTTTCAACTAACAAGAACATTTAGAAAATGATAATTGTTTCAGACATACGCACAAATTTAATGTACTATTATTGCTTTTTGCAGAAATTTGTAAAATGTTGTTCTGTTTTACGTAAAAATCTAGAGATTTAAAATATTTTGCACAAAAACTTTGTTGCATAGGTGTATGAATAAAATATGTAAATTCTGACCAATTTTAAAACTGGTAACATGAAAATATGCCATTACCGTGAAATAAGTGATGACGCGGAATTAGTGATGTAGTGAAATAAGTGATGACGCGGAATTAGTGATGTTGAGTATATATACCAGAATACGGTATTTAGTGTGGTGCTCAGAACCTTTTTTTTTATTCTCACTCTAACTTTATTCAGATTTGTACATTGTACATCATTACTACATACATTTTATATACAAACATTAAGTTAATATAAAAGTAATAATAATCAAGATATTTTTTTCACAATTCATTATCTAAATATATATAGGAAAAAGAAAACAAATTAATACACGTATATGATACATCGCAGAATACCCACGGCCAAACCATTAACATTTATCATGTTATGTTATATTTTAATCAACCATGGGTATCTGACAATGATGATACAAAAGAAAAAATGTACAGACAAACGGAAAGGAGAATGGGAAATTATTCGTATAATATTAAAACGCTCAACAAAATGTAAATAAGACTTACCCAGTTTATAAATATAGCTTGTATAAACTTGACAACTTCCAGTGTTACTTGTAAACTAATTGGGATGAGATTGTTGAATAAGATTATGAAAGTCAGAAAATTATATCCAAAGTTTGATGGTGGCAAATCTGAAGAAAAAAAATACAAGAAAGAAAATTATAGCATTTACAATCCTAGGATTTTTATAATTTCCAATTTTAAGATGCTGTGATTGTGGATTCCAGGATTTTCGCCAAATGGATATTTGACCCCCCCCCCCCCACCTTTTTTTGCTATTGATTATATTGATTAAAGCTTACTTAACTTCAGAAACATGTCCAATTACAACAGGAAGAGACTAATTTATTTAGCAATTAAGAACATGTATTTATAATATTTTATAGGTTTTTTTTACCTGTAAAATTGATACAATTAATATTATATTCTTCATCCTGTATATAATCAGTGTAATACTACAATTCTGACATTTTATGATATCATAATTATACATGTATTTAGTGACTTGATAAAAATTAAATTTATATTGACACTGACGAGCAAAATGCTCAAGTTAATGATAGCAAAATGCAGAAGTAAAAATTAAAGGAAAAATTGTGTTATGTTGCGATTTAATTGTAGAGATATGTTCATTAATACGTACCATCATAGCCTAGGTACCAGTGTCCAGCTTTATGTTCACCAGACCAGATCATATTGGCTATTGTACAGATAAGGGATAGCAGTAACAATATTCCAAACAAAAACAGTATCTGAAATAAAGAAAAATATCACAGTGTCAATTATAAGTATAGGCATACAATGTATATACCCCCACCATCCACTGTTATCAGTTAATGGATGACAGCAAGAGTGTGACAGGAAGGACAAATTTATATCCTCCTACGCATCCGCAAGTTGTGGAGCAACAATAAAGAATGCTTATCAACCTTACAAAATGAATCTATAAAGAACCCCTAAGCTAATTATATTTCCAACAATTCTACTTTAATACTTTGTAGAAATTAAATTTCAAAAATATTAATTTGCAAATGGAAATAAAACCTATATAACATACCTGTAAATTTGTTACTTTTTCAACATTTGATCGTTTTAACGGAGCAGACGTAGAATTTAACATCAGTTTGCTCTCGTGACCTGTATACACCACAATACCTGAAATAACATACAGTTTATATATTCTCTGTATAAATAAATAACAAAGTGGCAGCATGCCCGAGTGGTTAACACGACAAACTAGTAATCTAATGATTGCTATCTGTATGGGTTCAAACCCTGTCAGGGGTGAGCCGTTTTTTCCTTGAGCAAGGAACTTTACACTCATTGTTAAGTACTGGTTGATTTCATAATTATATATATATATAACTTACAGCTTTCTACACAATCAAACCAAAAAAAATTTCTGTATAAACAAAATAAATTACACAATAAGGAAATAGGACTTCTAGTATGTTAATAGTACTAAACTACATAAGCACACTTAGTGTATTAAATTACATACTACTCAGTAAATAACTCCAAACAAAAAAAATGTGATATATGAAACTGTACCAATGTTAAATTCTTTACACATACCAAGGTGTACAGACAATTTGTCAGGTTTTTTTATGCCGATTTGAATCGCATAATTGCCGATATCTCAACAGCTGCTACACGTAACTGGCTTTACTTACTGTCATTACTCTCCAAGTGACCTCACATGATTCCTGGGGTAGTTGTTGGTCACTTGGAGAGTAACAGAAATAAATATTTTGCATCAAAATAATTCATACCGAATATCCAGTTAGTATTTCTCAACATGGCTCCCCTCAGTACCAACTGATCTGGTCCTAGTGGTATTGCCCTGAAAATATAAAGGGAGATAATTCTAAAATAACAACAAAAATCAAGGGAGGCAACTTTTATTTACCACTTTGATTCAGATTTACTTTTTATTGATATAAATGAGGACTTGGTGATTAGTAATTGTTTGAAGGCATACATATTTAGTGTTCTCATCATGATAAATATAACAGTGCCTAAAATATTCTATGTTAAATATTTCCACAAGAGAGTTCTTTACAATTAACTATCTTAAGACAGAACCATCTGTTTACCCTTTGAATGCTTTGAATTGTAGTTGTCATAATATGCTTTCAATTGTAGTTGTCATAATATGCTTTGAATTGCAGTTGTCATAATATATCATGTATCATTATATATGATTATTATTATATGTCAGACTGGGTTCTTATTTCTAAGTACTTTGAAATCAATATCCATACCATGTACAATCAACAGTTCCAAACTTATCACATGGCAAGTATTTCAAAATTGTCAAATTGGTATGGTTACAGTTTGATCTTAACCTAAATCCAGAACATTGTCTGTAAAATAAATCTGAGACGGTCTATATAAACAATGTCTCTCTATATAGCTGGGCACTTACTGTCTACGAGATGGCCGTATATTTCCCACAAAGTCCAGTAAATGTCTGTTTGGCGGCTCACATTCTATGGTCCCTGTTAATTCTGACAGATCCTCTTTATTTAACAGCTTTGCTGTCTGGGGTAAACCCTGTCATTATAGAAACACAAGTAGTATATCTAACTGTAGAATATTCTGGTTTATATATAATAAATATAGAAGAATAATAATTTGTATGGTTTGGTTTTTTCATCACACTGATACTAATATTAGGTTCTAAGGCCACATCCCAAATTTCCTATTTGGGGGAGATCTCAGGTCTTCGCATGAGCAAGCACCTAAGAAGAATGAACCAACTTTCCATTAGCATGCCAGATTGATTCCTCACATGAAAGACTGTAAAGTCTTTGGTGGAATTCAAACTCCAGAGCTTTCTCGACTGTTCTATGTGCCTGACAGTACAACAAGAGCCTGGATAATGTGTAGAATTTTCTAAGTTCAAAAAGGGCCATTATTTCTGTCAAAATGATTGATAGAGTAATGGCCCTTCACTCATTTTGGAGATACAAACTTGCATACAAGAACTTGACCAAAGTGTGACACTGACACATGGGTGAGTACAACAGCTCTCACTTTTCCTAAAACATGTAAAATATAGGTCAGCTAGAAATCAGTCAAACCATCCATTTTCCTTTTTTTACTCTACTGAGACACTGTCAGCATTTTAATTAATTAAGTTTTTTTTTTTCATTTTCATTAAGACAACAAAAATTGAACACTATTCATTTGCCAGTGTGATTAAAATTTGTGAGTCAATACTAGTCACAGAATCTATACATCTTAAAAAATTTTAGAATTAGAATTTGAAGCTGATTGCATTCAAGACAACTATCACCATCTTTCAAGAGTATTTCTGTCCTTCCCTTTCACTCCAACTAATAACAACAATGTGGCAACCAACATTTAACCTTTTTTGCTACTTTTTATAAAAATCAATATAAAATGAAACACTGTGGTAATTAGGTGAAAATTTTGATACAGAATTCAGAAAAATAGCAACATTCAAGTAAAGAAATGTTGTGAAGACACAATTCTAATTAGGAACAATATGATTAATGGCTGAAACACGAGCAAATATTTCTTTTTCTTAGAAAAGTCAGTTTTTCACAGCAGTATGTTTAAAGAAAAACGTGACTGCAGCTAGAATTAAGGCTGGTTTCTTATTGTTACTAGCCGTCTTCAACATTGACTGATTCTTTGTTTCTCCATACAAGTAAGAAAGGTATTTCAGTGTAACAGCATTACACATAAAACATCAGCTGCTGGTGTTATTAATAAATGCCAATATGTTGCATACATAGAGCATTGAAAAATAGGCCGTAACTCTGCAAAAAAATTTCAGATCACACAATCATCTTCAGCCTTTAACAGCATTACTTACACATAATCAGTTGCTAATGAAATTAATTTATGTCTATATGTTGCATACATAGAGCTATAATTGTAAAATGGGCTGTAACTCTGTGTAAAATATCACAAATCTTAAGCCTCACATATTTTGGGCTCAGCACAAATTTTCTAAACTATTTCACTCTTAAATGGCAAGTTTTGTCAGTCTCCTTCCATGTAAAGTTTCTTTTAAAATCCTTATGTGGTACATGTATTTTATAGTTGGTGTCTGGAAAATAATCAAATAGTCAGAGGCCCAGACAAAACAAGATTGATGAACAGTAAGATCACATTACTTTAGAAATAAGGTGGGGTACAGTATTTTTTTTTTTTATATTTACTATTTTGAGAATGAAATCGATAAAGTTTCCTTTGAGATGTGTTATTTTTTTCTGGTTTTTTTTTGTGAATTTCAATCTAATCCAATCAGCTAATAAAATTGATTTCTATCTAAACAAAAGGTAGAGAGTTATACCTGTCTGATTTTGAGATTTGTTTCTCCATCTAAATTGGATGTTTCTATATAACACATAGCCTGTGGCTCACTGAAAATACACAAATAAAATAACATTTTAGTACTCTGTTGCTACAGTCTGGTGCCCCTCTGGACTGGTCCCACTCATGTCTGTATGACATTCTAAAGCATCAAATTGACTCAAAATGAATCTGTCATATCAGCAAACACTTTCATTCCACATTTAAATGTCTAGAAATTGCTTGAAATAAACTTTGTGAAAAAACAAGAGCTGTCGGTAGGACAGCATGCTCGACTATTCTTAGTGCTTGATAGTAAAAAAAATGCCTGATACAGTTACCTCCTCCTGTTTACAGGTTGGGGTCATGATGGTGAAGAAGTGTGCAAAGTTTCAAAGCCATATGTCAATGGACTTTGAAAATATTTGAACTATTACAAAAACTTTAACGTAAATTCTAAGTCGAAAAAGGGGCATAATTCTGTCAAAATGCTTGATAGAGTTACCTCCTCCTGTCTACAGGTTGGGGTCATGATGGTGAACAAGTGTGCAAAGTTTCAAAGCCATATGTCAATGGACTTTGAAAATATTTGAACTATTACAAAAACTTTAACGTAAATTCTAAGTCGAAAAAGGGGCATAATTCTGTCAAAATGCTTGATACAGTTACCTCCTCCTGTCTACAGGTTGGGGTCATGATGGTGAACAAGTGTGCAAAGTTTCAAAGCCATATGTCAATGGACTTTGAAAATATTTGAACTATTACAAAAACTTTAACGTAAAATTCTAAGTCGAAAAAGGGGCATAATTCTGTCAAAATACTTGATAGAGTTACTCCTCCTGTCTACAGGTTGGGGTCATGATGGTGAACAAGTGTGCAAAGTTTCAAAGCCATATGTCAATGGACTTTGAAAATATTTGAACTATTACAAAAACTTTAACGTAAATTCTAAGTCGAAAAAGGGGCATAATTCTGTCAAAATGCTTGATAGAGTTACCTCCTCCTGTCTACAGGTTGGGGTCATGATGGTGAACAAGTGTGCAAAGTTTCAAAGCCATATGTCAATGGACTTTGAAAATATTTGAACTATTACAAAAACTTTAACATAAGTGGTTACGCCGACGCCGACGCCGACGCTCGGGTGACTGCAATAGCTCTACTTATTCTTATCGAATAGTCGAGCTAAAAAATGGTTTTACAAACATTAAGATAACTTTTGACTAAATTGATAGATTTCAAGTTTGAAAGGTTTTACAAAAAACATAAGGAGGTATATAAACATGAAGTTAACTAGACCTGCCCTCACTTATCACTCCCGCCTCTAGTGCCATCACAAACTAAGATTATCTACTCAAGCAATATAGAATCTATAGGTGAAAATCAATTGACCATGAACTCTGTATATATGTTCCATGAACTGGAGATACATATATGAATTTCTATGATAACCCTTAGTCTCCTTGAACCAAAAAATGCACCAATAGAAAGCCAGACCAGCCTGCATTTCCATGTTCTGCACTATTGGTAGCCCTTATTTTTACTTGTGAAACTGAAAACCCTTAAACTTTAAATTAACTGTTCCAAATTCAGAGCTTGTAAAGTCTACTGAAGAAATTCAGGGAGCATAAAAACAGATGTTATCCATTATGTAAAACCAGCATGGTTTAGATCAAATAAAACAAGTCTTACCTAGATGATAAAAGAATGAGATCAGCTGGAAAAAACTGTCCATTAATGATCTTGACTATATCTCCTATAACTATATGCTTCCATTTTAATGACTGCCACACTCCATTCCGTAACACTGAAAATATAAAATTATGTGTATACAGTTTATTTGTTATTGTCTTTTGCTGTTGTTTAATTTTTTTGTTGAGGGGGTGTTTGTTTGTTTGTTTTGTCTTTTCTTTTTTTGGGGGGGATGGGGGGGGGGAGAAGTGGCAAATCAAATTTCTGTCATTCAACAGCAGGTCATTTTCAGATTTTTCTGGATTTTGTGCCAACACTACTTGAATCTTTTCTCAGTACAAGCTGCAGTCCACTTCTTGATAAAGACTTTTACATAATTTTCAAGGTAGGGTAGTGGGGACTGGGGGCAAATAATCAAATTGAAGTAGTAAAAAAATCAAACATTTCTACCAATTTCAAAAAGTATTGGGTTCTAACACATATTGCAAAATAGATCAAATACAATACCACAACCCAATTCCTGATCACCTATCTCGTAACCCTGGCACACTAAAGTATCACCGATAAAAGAAACAAGGGAATTTCTTTTTTGACATCAACAAGTTATAAAACTTTTTCACTATAGGTCTGACATTTAACCATTAACTCTTATTTTAATATTTCTAGCTCTCTCTCCTTTTTTGTCTTTTTTGCTATTTCCCTTAATTTTCTCGAAGCCTTATATAGCTTTCAAGAAATATTGAAAAAGCCACGAAAATGCAGAATTTGTCAAGCTTCAAGAGCACTACAAATAAAACCCATTAAATAACACTGCTGAAAACAAGAAATATTGTAAACCTTGGCAGCTTGATCTACTTAGCACACTTTACTTGCCATTAAAACATGACAAAATGATCTTAAAACCCATTAAATGGCATTCAGCAAATCTCTCCAAGATTTATGTGCACAGGCATTCAAAATAGAAAAAAAACAGCAAGATAAATCAAGAAACATCCTAGCTTCAACATACTCATCTCCGGTCCAAAAGAAACGCATTCAAAATAAAAAAAACAACAAGAACATGACAGTTTTAGAAACATCCTATCCTCAATTTACTAATCTCCAGTACAAAAGACAAGAGGGCCATGATGGCCCTGAGGTCGCTCACCTGTATATAGCCCCCCCCCCTCCCCCCCCCGGGCCAATTTTTACCCAAGGGCTTTTATTTGTTTATTTGAACAGGCTTGGTAGACACCCATAAGAAGATGTTTTATGCTAAACATCTAAGGTCTAGCTCATTGGGTTTTTTAAAAGAAGATTTTTTAAGTTTTTACTATACACATAAATTATAGTTAAAAACAATGACACCCCTGGGGCAGGGCCAGTTTTGACCCAGGGCTTTCATTTGAACAAACTTTGTAGATATTAACTTAAAGATGTTTCATGCCTAATATCTAAACTCTAGCTATTTGGGTTTTTTCAAAGAAGATTTTTAAGTTTTTGCTTTACACATATAAGGAAAAACAATGACCCCCTGGGGCGGGGCCAGTTTTGACCCTAGGGCTTTTATTTGAACACACTTGGTAGACACCCATTAGAACATGTTTCATGCTAAATATCTTAGCTCTAGCTCTTTGGGTTCTTTAAAAGAAGATTTTTTAAGTTTTTACTATATGCATATAGGGAAAATCAATGACACCCTGGGGCGGGGCCAATTTTGACCCCAGGGCTTTTATTTGAACAAACTTGGTAGACATTCACTAGAAGATGTTTCATGCCAAATATCTAAGCTCTAGCTCTTACAGTTCTTTAAAAGAAGATTTTTTAAGTTTTTACTATATGCATATAGGGAAAATCAAAGACCCCCTGGGGCGGGGCCAATTTTAACCCCAGGGCTTTTATTTGAACAAACTTGGTAGACACTCACTAGAAGACGTTTCATGCCAAATATCTTAGCTCTAGCTCTTTGGGTTCTTTAAAAGAAGATTTTTTAAGTTTTTACTATATGCATATAGGGAAAATCTATGACCCCCTGGGGCGGGGCCAATTTTGACCTCAGGACTTTTATTTGAACAAACTTGGTAGACACCCATTAGAACATGTTTCATGCCAAATATCTTAGCTCTAGCTCTTTGGGTTCTTTAAAAGAAGATTTTTTAAGTTTTTACTATATGCATATAGGGAAAATCAATGGCCCCCCAGGCGGGGTCAATTTTGACCCCAGGGTTTTTATTTGAACAAACTTGGTAGACACTCGCTAGAAGATGTTTCATGCTAAATATCTTAGCTCTAGCTCTTTGGAATCTTTAAAAGAAGATTTTTTAAGTTTTTACTATATGCATATAGGGAAAATCTATGACCCCCTGGGGCAGGGCCAATTTTGACCCCAGGGCTTTTATTTGAACTTGGTAGACACTCGTTAGAAGATGATTCATGCCAAATATCTAAGCTCTAGCTCTTAGGGTTGTTTAAAAGAAGATATTTAAAGATTTTTCTTTCGGTTGCCATGGCAACCAGAGTTCTGCATGGAATTAAATTCTTTGAACAATTTTTAAAGGTGACCACCAAAGGAACATTCCTGTGAAGTTTGGATGAAATTGGCTCAGTGGTTTATGAGATGTCATTTAAAGCAAAAGTTTACAGACAGACGGACGGACGCCGGACGAAAAGCGATCACAAAAGCTCACCCTGTCACTTTGTGACAGGTGAGCTAAAAGCTGACTATGAACAGTGTAAAGAACATTCCCGTAGGAAACTACCCATTGTTAATGTGAGGCTTTATTCAAATCAAAATGCACAAGTCTATTAAATAGTCAACCAGTCTGCTCCAACTACAGAGACATGATGATGGCATATGCCTGTAGTCATCACACCAAAAATGCAAAAGAATTAACATAAGAAACTACTAGACAGTTGTCTATGCTTTAAACAAATTACAGTAACAATAGGGTTAATATACAAGTATCTTGATCTAAAACTTGTATTTGACTTTAGTGGATTTTACTAGGCGAGGATGTTATAAGGCACAGAAGCACTGAGCTTTCTCCATTTAAGCCGCGCCACAACAAAAACTAACATAATGTGTTTGCGACCAGCATGGATCCAGACCAGCCTGCGGGTCCGCGCAGTCTGATCAGGATCCGTGCTGTTCGCTATCAGTTTCTTTACTTGTTTATAGGAGCATGGATCCTGATCAGACTGCGCGGATGTGCAGGCTGGTCTGGATCCATGCTGGTCGCAAACACATCATGTTGGTTTTGTCATGACGCGGCTCATTTGTGTAAAATCCTAGAGAGCCATCTACATACAAATAGTTCATGGTATATAAAACTGATGCTCATTAGTTTGCAACCAGTTATCTTTCTCTAGGCAATATAATGATTCAGGCATGACAAAACTTACCTAAAACTTTTCTATTATTAACTGTGTCATCTGCTCTATGTCTTTTCTGTAAAATAAAAGTCATAAAATGAAACTAAATAAGCCAATTTCATCATTAACACTCCAGTCATAAAAGTTCAAACTCCCTCCAGTTTAAATATGTATAAACACAATATAGTAAGAAAATAGAGAAAAAGAACAGAATCTCTGAAGAAGGCCAAAATGGCAACGTTGAAAATGTTGCAGGCTGGCATGCAAAATTTCAAAGAATCAATGCTGGTAAAAGCTGTTTTATGACGGATAATTGCCATTATTTTTTACATCAATTATAAGAACCAGTGAAAGAGAGAAATTTTACAATCATTGTTAGAAAATATACAAGTTTGTTTCTGATAGTGAGACTACACATTACACTTTGCTACAAAGACTTGTGCTTATAGTAATACCAGTTTAAAATCACATTGATAAGATCACAGAAAAAAACACTATTTGCATTCATTTTATATAAAAAATAAATAGCCGACCACAGGAAATAGTCTAATACCATCATACTAGCAGGTACATTGTAATTGACTCTTTCGTATCTGTATATTTGTTATGGGTTTTTATGCCAATTTTAACCCATTTTTGGTCTTACCTTGGCTATCAGTCTTTCACATCTGTACATTTGTTATGGATTTTTATGCTCATTTTAACTTATTTTGGTGATATCTCAGCCGTTGTTCCTCCTCACCGGCTTTCCAGGATAACTTAACATCAATTACCAATATCTTAGCAAGAAACAGACTACTAATCCTACTTAATTTCTAAATCAGCAGTGAGAAACATATGACCATTAGACTCTATATGTCCGAGATCAATTATCAAAAAAAACTTCGCCTTGTCTGGCAATTTATACACCGACCCCTTCATAACAAATGAGCCACATCACGACAAAACCAACATAAGGGGTTTGCGCATCTGCGCAGTCTGATCAGGATCCATGCTATTCGCTTACAGACCCTATAACAAGTAGAGAAACTGATAGCGAACAGCATGGATCCAGACCAGCCTGCGCATCTGCGCAGTCTGATCAGGATCCATGCTGTTCGCTTACAGACCATATAACAAGTAGAGAAACTGATAGCGAACAGCATGGATCCTGATCAGACTGCGCGGATGCGCAGGCTGGTCTGGATCCATGCTGGTCGCAAATCCATTATGTTGGTTTTGTTGTGACACGGCTCAAATTCAATGCTCTCTCTCTAATAATCTAAATGGGCAGACCTTTCTGGATATTGCACAAGAGTTCACTTACATAATCTTCGATGATTTCTTTAATGGCGGATACAGAGAGGATAAATAACAATGGAACAGCTGTAGTGTACCTTCCTGTAGGTGAAACCTTCGGAATTTGCTGAAATGTCAAACAATTTTCTGATGTCACAAAGATCAATTAAGGCGAAGTTTCCAATTTAGAAAATTGATTATCATAAATGACAGACCAAATTTAGCGTCAAGTAACAATTTATGAAGAAGACAGGAACAAATTATTATAGGCTGTCCATATTATTGTATTGTTATTATTATGTCCTTGATTACAGACTTTATTAAGTTATAACCTTATTAGTAGTTATTACTATTCATGCCCAGTAGAACAGACATTCTTTCATTTTCCTTAATAATTTTGCTGCAAAATTACCCATAATGTTGCCTATATCTGAAAGCAAGCTAGTTTTTTAAGTACAAAATGTTCAAAGTTTGTTAAAGGTATTAAGAATTAACTTTTTTATACCAAAATTCAGGTGCTGGATATGTGCTACATAACAGTAATAAATGTCCATGAAATAAAGTTATGTGTGGCAAATTATTCAAATTCAGCAATCTAAACCACTGGAGACGTGGCCTTGTGGTTAAGGTAATTGTCTCTCCACCATGAGGCTTTAGGTTTGAGTCCTGTTTAACCACCAATGTGTTTTTCTATTGATTAAAGTGTCTGCCACTTAAACCAGAAATCATAGGACCTAAGGTTTAATTTTACGATTCTCCCAAGGCATGATCCTATTGTGATCACAGCCATGTTACTTACACCAGTACTAGTTAGACCAGAAAATAAATCATTGCATTTGTTCAAATCTTCAAATAAGCATCAAGCTTTCATGCCACAAGCTATAGTCCTAACATTCTGCCACCACAGTCCCAGGTCCTAAACTTACCTGTAGTAATGCTATGAACAGGAAAAAAATGTTGGCATATCTTCTGAACTGTTCAAACAAGAATTTCGGCAAAAATGATATCAAGCTGTACTTGGCTGTGCTGAAAATACAAAGAAAAAGCATATATATTTTATTTTATTTTTTAGAAAGCCTTGAAATTGCCATAAGATTGCAATAATCAAGAGTTTGTGCATCCATTCCATGAATGCAAACAATCCTTTTGTAATGTAGAAATGGAACACTATACAAAATTACAAACTATGTACAGCAAAACCTGTGTTAAAGACCATCTCCAAATAAAGATTACACTATAAATAAAGGCCATTCCTTGACCACCCTTCATTGATTAAACAGAACACAGTAACCTCCAAATAAAGACCACTTGTCTTTAAAGGTCATGTTGTGAATGGTCTCCCCTTTGTATGGCCTTTTTTCACAGGCTTGACAGTAATCTCATAACATTTACAATTCTATTCCATGCACCAAATCCTAATCTATACCCCCCCCCCCCCCCCCAGAGATTAAGAAAGACTGCTGTATATGTTGAAGAAATTAGCTTTTGCAAGTATCAAACAACAAAAAGAATATGGAATTTTTGTAATAAGTGAATGTAAAGGCAAACAAAAATTTAATCAATTTTCCTACAGTGATAAAATCTCCAAGGTTGCAATGATCAAAGTGTAACAGCTCATAGAAAAGCTTGACATATACCTGCAAGACTTTTTCAATACACACAAAACTAATCAGGTAATTTGCCACAGCAAGAGATATTTTTTTATTTGTATTTTTTTTGTTTTGTTTTAAGATGATTCTGATTTCATTTTGCTCCTTTCAATCTTCAGTGCAGGAGAAAAAATGAAAGGTGCCCCTCTTGTCATCCCTGACTGTTTCAATGATTAATACTTGATCATCATGTATATTATGATATTATAGTCGACTATAATATTATACATGGCCATTAAGTATGTAATGATATTAAAACTTAACATATTCACATCAAGTTTATTCAAAATTCCTTATTGGTGTAAAAATTAACAGCTGTTGACTTAACTCTTCAACTTAACAAGTGGATTGTTCATTCAGTTATATTAAAGTTGTGTTAAACACAGAGACTTTATGGACCTTTTTTTAACCCTTCAACAGAATACTACAAAGATTCTATAATTTCGTAAATTTACCCCACTTCTTTATTGATTGAGTTTTAAACTAAACAAATACTTTTAAGCCAACACAGTCCTACAGTGACATTTTTCTTTCCTAAATCCCAAGCAAGTTTCTTTTTTTCTTCTTCTTTTGGTTTATTTAGTATTGCAATTTGGTTGCCCTCATCTGCTAAACTCCTTAACAGTAAATATTTTCATGGCAGTATTTGGATACAGCAGTTGCCCCATTCCAGAGGTGACTCTGGTTGGACTTTTACATGACTGGTGTAGAACATTGGCAAAACAGACCACAGTTATAGAGTCTCACTAGAATGACCATTGGTATTGATAGTGATGGAGCACAGCATCAAACCTGCAACCGAGCAACTTGTTCTTTTATATGCCTCGTATAGAGCACTGATACAAAGAAACTCAGCGAAAAGGCCATTTGCATTGTTAGTTTATGTCGAGACTGTGGCATGGAATCTACGACCCCAGGATTGAGAGAAAAACACTTCCTTATAGATTTATTTATCAACTTTGACTTTCCAATGGATCCACGCAGAAAAACTTGCCCAAAGAATTTCTGAGCATGTTGTGAAGTGTTCTGTCAATACAAATGGAACACAAACAATTAAATGAAATCAAATATTGTCATCTGATAAGCTGCGGACCGTAATTGACAAAAATCTGCAAATATAACGTCCTGATCAAACAAAAATATCACTTTCCTAGAATGGGAAAATAATGCTGTAAAATTTGTCGTCTGCTTCAAATGTGATACAGCTTTCATTTTCTATTTGCTATTGGTTTTGATTTAATGTAGGTTTAATAGGTATATATTCCCAAAGCCTGAAACTGGCTTCAAGAGTCGCCTTCAAGTTCTGAATCTAAAATTAATCGAAGAAATTATAAAAGAAAAGTTGTTGGGTTCAATCAATGGGTTTCCTCATTGACATCATCATCATCATCATCATCATCATCATCATCATCATCATCAAGGTAACAGTTGACATTTCATCTTTCCAGGGGTGAGTAGAACCACCTACAAGCTTCTGTAACTTAACTCGTTAATCTCCCTCACATGAAGATTTCAAGTTTCCAGATAAAACTTATTTAAACCCAATGATAACCAAAATACCTCGACCACTTGGCTAAACAGGAAGAATTCAACCCTTAACCTGTTGAATCTCTTTAATGGCCCATTATGCCTCAGAGAGTCATCTTTTTTATTTTACAAAAAATTATTATTTTTGGTATCTTGGTACAGATGAAAAAAATACTCATTTATCACATAATTATGTGAACTATCTTTTGCTCTGTGCATGGGCAATTGGTCACATTTTCTAATTATTGTAAATTAGTATTTTGTATGGAAGTTTACATTTTGCTACCTTACGACACATTACTGAATGTTCGGTGCCACTTTATTCAGTTGATAAACATCAAATATGCTCCATTATTAAATACATGCTTGACATTTAAAAGAATTATAATTGATGGATTGATCATTCCTGAAGCAGAATGTGCAGAATGGGTTTGTCCAGCTTCTTCTTCTGGAACTGTCCATTATCAATTATGGGGGTATCAAGATAAAAATTTGGTCAGCCAACAGTATAGAACCTGGTCAGACATCAGGGATGTACAGGCTTAGGCCTGCAACTCTTATAATGCTGGAGGCATAGGTTGGATACTTTCCATACAGCAGAGTAAGGAAGAAATAAACTTTCACTGCCCAAACCAAAATGCATGCCTGCGACAAGCTTGCCGCAAGCTTGTCACAAGCTTGCCGCAAGCTTACAGCTTAAATACAAGGTTGCTGCATGCTTGCAACAAGCTTGCGCAAGCTTGCGATGACTTTTAAAATATATTGCAAGCTTGTTTAAATTCATGCAAGCTTGCAAACATTTGATTTAAGCTTGCAATGCCCGCAAGCTTGCAATTTAGTAGACACTTTAGAAAATTTTGTACAAAATCTACACTTAGAAATTTCTTGTTAAAGTAATTGAAACACTTAGAAAATTTTTGTCAAAAGTGTACACATTAAAAAAAAAATTCCAAAAATGATAGTATCAGTGATAATTAACTAGTTTAAACTAGATTACCACGCTAAAGTTTATTATTAGTTATTAGTTATTTTATATATTCAGCTCAGTATTGTAAATTTACGAAGAAAATATAAAATCATCATCTATTTAATGCAAGTTACTGTAAATGATTTGAAATTTGACACTTTATACATTTCATGTAGTTGGAAAAGGGTATCTCAAAAAAATGTCTGTGCAAAAGAAGTAAAATGAATTGATTGTTAAATACATATTATTATTTTCAATAAATCTACATGAAGTTATGTACAATGAAATAATATCCATTTAATTACAGGCTTTAAGTTTAACTATAAATTAATTAAAGTCTGTGATTCAATCATTCAGACACTATAATAATCAAGATGGGATTGCATTGCTTTGCCATTTTTAAATTCTAAGAATTCATGTTTTTGGATAACAATAAATAAATAAATAAACAAAACAAAAACAGTGCATGAAATAATCTCATATATATTCTATATTAAATTAATCAATATATATTGCTTTTATTTAGGAAATAAATACTACATCCACTGAGATTTTACTCTACACACATCAGAGCCTTGATATAAATTCATTGACCATCTGTGCATGACTAATTTACTCCTGGTCATTCCGACAGATCAGGCTGTTCCATGTGATTATTTTTGGGGAGAGATAACATTATAAATTTCATATGCAGAATGTGTCTAGAAGGACATTGCAATCTTTTTGTACAAAAATTTGTAATGATTTTTTAAAATCCTATATATCTATTAGCTTTGATATTTTCTTTTACGCTCAAAGAATGAAAGTAAAATGTTGAGAAGATTAACCCTGCTTTACATAATGATAGACCTGTCCAGTTATACAGTAACTGTTGTAAAATTTGAATTCTAAGATATCTGGGTCAGCAAAGAGAGCAGAGGATGTACTTGATATTTCAGCAGTTTTGGAGATATTGTTTTGTTTAACATTTAAAGTGTTTATTAAGTATTGGTATGATAACAATCAGAATCACCTGGGACAAGGAGATATACAACAGAATCAGGTATTTATAAACCTTAAGTTACATTAAATTAAATGCAGAAACAGGTTATATATCAAATTATTAACATTTGTAACAAGAGATCAAGTTTGTTTTTATATTTTCAACTTCATGCATTTGTTTTTCTGATAATTCTTTTTAATCTATACATGTATAATCTGTAAAATATAAATTATTCAATGATTTCTTTTTAATGATTGTTTATATTTGTTTAAATGGCATGTTAGTAGATCTTTTTCATTTTCCTGCAAATTAAACAAATTAAATCAATTTGATTAAATAGAACTAAATGGTACAATCAGTAGTTAAGTTGTACAGCTGAACAGGGTCAATCATAATCATTGTGTTATTTTACATGTATGTGTTGTTGTTTTCAATGGAACAATCTAAATTATATTATACATAAATAATTTGCAGGCTGGGACATAAGTGCTGACTGTGAGAAATAGCGGCAGTGTTTAATAATGATGTGCAGTATTAATCCTGAAAAGGTATATTATTAAATCTCAATACTTTTCTATTCCACATCTTTTCTTGAAAAAATACATACTGGGTAATAAATATTGTCACAAATTTACTTAATTCTCATACAGAGAAATTCTTACAAATTCTTACAAATTAAACATTTGTGCACATTGAAATAAGATATACTGCATTGCTTTAGTATTTTTTGAAAATGCATAAGCATAGTTAATATTTAATAGTTAATACTGTTGAAACATTAGATTCGATGTTATTAAAAGATATGTAATATAACTGCATTTATGCAATAAAACATAGTTCATTACTGCATCTGTATTTAATTAATTATGAATTTTATCTTTAAAGGTCAGCACAACCATAAGAAGTTCTAGGAAACACTGGCAGAGGACTAAAAATGGACACCGATAAAAGAAATAGTAATTTAAATAATCAGAAACATTTAAAACAAATTTAAGATTGAATAGTTTGTCACTGACAGACTAAGAGCAAAATAATTGCTTAAAACAAAGTGTTGGATTCTAAGAGAAAACAAGAACCTACCAAAACCTGCAGCTAGAAAAAAACTGTTTGTGTTATAGTGAAGTAGGCTGTTCTATTCTGTATTTGGACTAAAGGATATGTATTAAATTTTGTGAAAGAAATATGTGATCATGTTAAACTCATAAGATTCTACCCCAAACTTCCTGTGCTGAATTCCATCCCAGAAATTTTACATTTTTAAGAACATTCAGGGATGCTGGAATTAGGCTGGATTTTTTCAATGTCATTCCCTCAAGGCTGGACTATTTACCATGGTAATTGGAAGAAAAACATTAGTATATGAAAAATTTAACATCAAGCTTCTTTTTACAATTTATGATTAAATAAGTTTATCATGGTAATTAATGCCTTTTTTTTTTGCATGTTATATAAGATTCAGAGACTGTTATACGTAGCAGCTCCCTTTCCAAATAGGGTTTACAGTTTTTGCAAGCCTGCGATTAAGCTTGCGCAAGCTTATACATTAAGCTTGTAGTTATACATGCACAAGCTTGCGACTTAGCCTGTGCAGGCTTGCAGATAAACCTGCGCAAGCTTGCAAATAAGCTTGCGCAAGCTTACGATTAAGCTTGCGCAAGCTTGCGATTAAGCTTGCGCAAGCTTGCGATTAAGCTTGCGCAAGCTTAAATATTAACTAGTTTGCAGTCAGATTTTTTTTAAATAACTGATCGCAAGCTTGCCGCAAGGTTCCAATTACTAGCCAGTAGCAAGCTTGCAACTTAAGCTTGCAGCAAGCTTGTGACAAGCTTGCAATGTTAGCTTGCGATTTTGGTTTGGGTGAATAGGAATAGTTATTACATACCAGATTTTATTTGAGCAGTATTTGCCAGGTTGTGAGGAGTTAATGTAGATGATTCTTTCATTTTGAGGTTGTACTTCTTCTGTCGTCTCGGAGCCTAATGCACTAGGCATTGGCTGATATTCTGAAATATAACAAAATTTATGTAATACAGATGTTAGAAAATGCCTCAAATTATTGGTTTGTTCTCTCTAAAAACACACAAGTTTTGGACTTCAAAAGCTTCATACGTATGAATACGCATTTATTTCTACTAAGAAATGGACTATTTCCACTTTTTCCTCATTATCAAACATTAATTTATTTTATTGAGCTATGACTTTCATATTTTACTCCTGTTCAGTGTATAATCATATGCAACCCAAAATATATATTCCTCAAAAAAAAGAAAACAAGGAGTGAAATATTTCTAATAAGTGACCTCTCTAGATGGTCACTACAAACAGGATTGTGTGTATGTCATTATTCTAATCTACCACATTAAGGCAATAGGAAACCTTCTATTTTTTTCTTAGACAGTTATTCAATTAGCTAATGTATTGCGTCAATCCTTATGTAAGAGATACGTTGTCAATAAAACAGAGCCGAGTACCACATCTGTATGCATTGAGGTACGGATCTTAAGTAATATAAATGCATGAGGGACCGATAGTAAGTTATAATAGAGACACTGCCAATGGTTGCGATGGGGCAGAAACAAATGAGTCCAGTCTAATTATCAATACATTTCACTGTCCTGGATCACGTTTACAAATTTGCATACCAAAATAATGCAAGCTCATCCTATCCATCTTAATTATTCCGAGGCAATATTTTTCTACCGTTCTGGGAAATATATACATTTGTGCATAATTATACATGCAAATTCAATCATCGAAGATTTGTAAATACCATTTCTATATTAAAGTAAGAATAACAGAATAAGCTGAATTTCAGAACTTTGACAGACAGACATTACTTCTCTTAATCAGAGATCGAAAATTCCACTTGTCCGCTCGTACATGTAATTACGAGTAGAATTTAAGAGAATTCAATGCATGAAGAGTAGAAAAATGTTGCCAGCACATAAGACTTAGAAACTACTCCTCCTGCAGGGCGAGTGTCACTCTGAAAATAATTTTCGATGCCATACCTGAGTATGACTTCTGACAAATCAAAACATAAGAATCAGTGAACAAGAGAGCAAAAATGGCTTAAAAAATTCAAAAACCATTTAACAATACACATATTGATTTAGTCTTTAAATGCATAATACATTTATAAGCAGCAATATAATGACTTTCCCATAATGCCAAGGATCAAAATTAGTATTTAAACCCAGTGGCATGGCATAAAACTTGTAGATTTTTTTAACAGAGCTTGTAAAAATTCAGTTAATATTGAAAATAGTTCTTTAAAAGTTACTTTCACAACATGCTTTTAATTCTTGATCCTTATTTTCACAACAATAATGTCAACAGAATGAAGTACTATCCAAAGGTATAAAGTCTGACCACTAAATTCACTTGCAAATTAATTATTCTGAGACCTTTTTTTGGCTACTTAATTTGTTGGTGGCAGCGTGGCTGAGTGTTTAACTAGGATCTAAGGATTGCTGACCGTTTGGGTTCAAACGCTGTCAGGGGCAAGCTCTTGTTTCCTTGAGCAAGAAACTTTACATTTATTGCTTACTTACTGGTTGGTTCCAGGAACGGATTTGAGAGTGTTTTAATATGCATATAGCTTCCGAACACAATCAAACTAAAGTAAATTTGTATAAACTAAATTTGATATATATATATTTTACATGGAAATCCCTAAATATAACAATGGAAAGTTACAAAGTCAAAGTAGGATTAGTTAATTATATATGAATTTAGTACTGGGAACGGTTACCATACTTTACAGACACAATAATTTCATCTGAGAATAACAGATATTGTACTTTTACAGTAAAATCTATATAATGTTAAATCAATACTAGAAAACGTTCCTTCTTTCACTGCTGTAAACCTGAGACTATTAACCTTTTATTCTGCTAAATGTATGTTATGGGCTTGTCCTCATTATGCTAAATGTGTGTTATGGACAAGTCCTTATTCTGTTAAATGTGTGTTAAAAGCTGGTCTTTAATCTGCTAAATGTATGTTACAAATGGACACATATCCTCATATTATAGATTTTGCAAAATGTATAACATGGACTTAAATTGTCGTGCTCCGAGTCTGATTTTTTTTAACTTTCCACAATATTAAGTTAAAACTTATAATATTAAACAGCCGGACAGAAACTGTTGGCCTGATTCTAAACTTGAGGCATTAACTTAGTGTGACTGGCACACACCAATCGACCCTATGAAATGTTGAAATGCTCTCTACATTTTCACCCAGTCTCCAATTTATCTAAGAAAACCTGCAGGCAGCTTGAATACACATCTGTTTAAATGCATTATGCACACAAGCTAAAACTACAAATTCATGTTGTTTTGCCAGCATCACAGAAACAACAATTGTTATCAAATTTCATGCTTCCCTGCCATCATTAATATTTAATAATTCCAACAGCATCCATGCAATTAGTGCTTTCCCATTACATAACAAAATATCAGCTGAGACTTCACACAATATTTATGCATCGGAATTCATAACATCGATATTCACATGTATTCATAAAATCTATAAAAATCGATCTTCGTCAAATACTTACGGTTAGAAACAGGTATCATGTACACGATTATTGGCTCTGTCATGATTCAATAAATTTTCCCAATTTTCCGAACTTTTTACATATAATCTCACATTATTGGAATGATATAACGTACTCCCACACGATTTCATTGGCTCTCAAGTGTTTGACAAGGAATCAATGATAAAATCAATGTCGGGTAAAACTTCCTGTTAGCATCTTAGAAATGTCTACAAACTGGGTCTCTATAATTCATGGCCTTCGATTAAGTCAATATTATAAATTCCTCACTTTCTGATGTCTAATGCCAACTTTTATATAACACATATTATTACAGACTCATTGACAAGCCTACATAAGTATATATTTTGTAAAGCCTTAGAAAATAAGACATAATGCAAATAAATCTAAGAAGCGCCAAAAGTGTGATATCCCTGTAATAATTATTGTGTCGCAGAAAAAAAATCAATAGAAAATATCAATAATTACAATATTAATATTGATCAAGTATTAGAGAAGGCTTCTTAATCCAAAGATTGTACTTTCAAGCCATACTGGATATCAAGATCTATTTCCTGTATTCATTGACCTAGAAAAGAACACACAACTTGTCTGCACATTCACACAGTCTCACATGGAAGTTCTACAATGTTTGAAATAGCTTTTATTTTAAATTGTGTTACTGAAATTCCTTTAATCAATAATGAATAGTTCTTAAATTTAATGGCCTTAATACCCTGCCGAAAAGTCCAACAGAAAGTGGTAAGCCAGCCTAGCTTGAACCCCTGTACTGAGTCTGAACAAGCTCTATACTGTTGGCTGACCAATGACATAATTATTAAATTATCTAACTTGTCCTATAATGATTAAAGATAATATTATTATGAATTTTGCATAATTTGAACCCTGGGCTTCATATATGTTGATTGACCCAGATGACATAATTTATTAAAATCTATCGTCTATATGATTAAAGACTATAATTTGAATATTGAAATAAGGTGTGATTAAATATATAAAATCTTCACAATTGTACAGATTTATTGATAAGTAGCGGGTAATATATCTTATTTGAAAAATATAATAATGATGACCAATGATAAGATAAAAATCTATAATTACACAACCTCCCTGACAGTGATATTGACCATTCTGGTCAGTATTATTTTCAACTGGGTCTATAAGTCTCCATATTGACTTAACCAAGTCCTCTACAGAACAATTTATGGAGAAAAAAAACAACAAAATTTCATAAAAAAAATAATGCCTAACTAAAGTTTATTCCTGAAAATGATGTTTAAATAACAGATCTTTTGATCCTCTTATATGATATACAAGGCCTTTAGAGCTTTAAGTGACTTAATTATGTATAAAACTAATTATTTTCTTCCAATATTGTCCATATTCCATTGCATAAAACTAAGGCATATAATATGGCAATTAATATTTGAATTTCTGCAAAATCATCAACAAAATGTCTTGAATCCAAAAAATGGATGAAATTTCCTGGAAAATGTTTTCGTTGTGTTTGTCATGAGTAAATCCTATAATCCCAATGGATTTATGATTTAAATATTCCAAAATCCCTCAACTCTTGAGACAGAACAATTATACTTTAAAACCTTACTCCAACTAACTTTACATAATGAACTTAATAGTCTCCCTTATGATTTTAATAATGGGACAGTGCATTATAAGACCTTCAGTAATTTCATTATCAAAATATATGTTCTAAAACTGAAAAAAAAAATTCATTTCATTCTACTATCACACAAATAGGGCCAGCGACATTAACACAGATGTACAGATGGCATTATAACCAGATAAAGCAAGCTGGCATTAGACACAAGCTAACAGCTGGATATAACAGATATAACAGCTGGGCATTATGACACAAACAGTTCCCCAAGCTGGAATTATAACAATAGCTACAGCTGACATTGATTGGACATTATAGTGTTACAGTGGAATTTTAATGAGATCAAGATAGTAACAGCTGATATAATTTGACACAGTGATAGTAAGCCTTGGCATTGGTGAAGATAGAAATAATATGGGCAGTTGGCATTTTATGACACAATAAGTAGTAAAAGGCTATATAATTTGCAATTAGATATACAGCTGGCATTGATGACACCAGGGGGATAAAGCTAGTTTGACATTTATGACAACCATACAAGTGCAGCTGGCATTATGACACAGATAGTACAGTTGGCATTGTGACACAGATAGTGCAGCTGGCATTATGACACAGATAAAGCAGCTGGCATTATGACACAGATGCTACTGCTGGCATTATGACACAGATTGTACAGCTGGCATTATGACAAAAAGTGCAGCTGGTATTATGACACAGATAGTACAGCTGGCATTATAACACAGATAAAGCAGTTGGCATTATGACACAGATAGTAAAGCTGGCATTAATGAAAACACAGGAAGGGTACGATTGTGTTTGAGACACAGTTATGCCAGTTGCATTTATGATACAGCTAAAGTGAGCTTGAACATTTGTCAACACTGATTTTGTTACAAGCCTGGCATTAATGACACATATAGTGGCAGTCTTGGCATTTCATGACACATTATAGTAAAGCTAGGTTATAACAAAACACTAGTGCACGGGTCATTATAAACCCCCGAGACAGCCATTTTGGCATTAAATAAACAGTTTAGTGCGCTGGCATTAACAGTTTTGAAAAAAAGATTACGGGCTCTGAGTTGGGAAATTTAAAAGGGTAACAGTGCATTAGAAGAAAAAATTCATAGATTTCCTATTTTTTTTCTTGATTCTATCCTTTTGCACTAAACAAAATTTTCCCAAAAATTTCAAAAAAATTAAGCTTTTACATTTTCATCATTGTTACCAATTTTTCAAAAATGAAATATTTTTTTATACTTTTTTATTCAAATTTTTAATATTTTTTTTTTTTTAAACTCAAAAGGGCCCATCAAATTATTTTTTTTTCCTTTCCAATCCCCTTTTTAAAAATAAAAAGGGCCCAAAATATTCTTCCCATAGCAACTTAAAACAACTAATCCCATTTTTCAAAACAATCATTCTTTCCTTCTTTTATGTATCCAAAGCTTTCAACATATATACTTAAGCAGCTTGAATTCAATTTCCACATTTTCCCTAAAACTGAATATATACTTCAGAAAACACTATGTTTGTTAAATAAAAATTGCTAAAAATTTATGCGAAACATTTGTAAATGCTTGTAAGATCTCCAAAAACATGAAACCTACTACAGTTTGTACTATTTTATTGCTATAAAGGGAATAAGCCAAGGAGTTGATTCAGAACAGCCGCATAAATTATTCAGACTATACAATGATTTTCTTCATCAATATCATTGAAGTTACAAACATTACCTTTTACTGCATTTGTAGATTTTACAGTTTTACTACAGTCAAATATATATACCACATATTCATAAATCAGTAACTTATATGTCACTTTAATTTATAAAAGTCTTAACAGAAAAAATGAAATCTATAGCTATATAGCGAGGGCAGACATTGTTTTTAGCTAGTTTAGACCAGAAATACCAAGGGAGTCATTTAGAGTATATACTCCGATCAAATACAATAATTCAAATGTTTTCGTTTTTTTGCGCTAAAAGGGATAATAAAAACCTTTTTTATTTAGAATATCATATATAAATAAATATACATAAAAAGGTGATTATATCGCCCAGTAAAAAAGAAAAATTTAAAAGATAAGACTTTTTCTTTCAAATTTGGAAAAAAAAAACCCCCAAGAAAACATAAAAACCATTTTCATAGATCCTTTAAATTTGATTAACGATCGAAACAGAATAGAAAGATCTATTTATGGGCCCAAAAGCCACCCAAACACTAAGAAACCTGTAAATCTTCTCGTAAATCAACCCAAATTAAAGGGGGGAGAAAAACTGGGATAACCATAAAAAGTTTGGGAAAATACAAAATAAGGGGAATCAACAATAAAAAAAATCCAAAATTTTTGGGCTATTAACAAAAATGTTTAAGGGGTTTTCAGGGGGAAAATTTTACATTTTAAATTTTCATTTCCCACCTTTTCCAACAAAAATTTTTAAATGGCCCTTGTCCTTTTCCCAAAATCTAAAAAAACCTTTGGAGAAAAATTCCCCATTTTTAAATTAATTTTAAACCCCTTACCACACTAAATACTTAAATAAACTTGTCCTTTTTAAATTTCCCGGGAACAAAACTTTTTCACCTTTTTTAAAAGGGGGAAATTTAAAATTTATAATTTAGAAAACCAAAAAAAACCCGAACACGTGCCAACCAGGGATCAAAAATGGATGCGAGGGAATTAAAGTTTTCCTAGCTAAAATGTACTTTTGAAAAGGGTTAAAATTTTGTTAAAAAAAAAATTTCTAGGGGTTTTTCAGAATAAATAACTAGCAAGCTGCATAGAAAACATTTTTTTGGCAGGTGTTATGTTATTTGAAATTCCCAATTAAGAAAAGTATTTTTCCTTCAAAAAAATTTTCCCAATTTTAAAAAAAGTCAAGATATTTTAATTTAACAAACCCTTTAATGAAAAAAATGAGGGAAAATAGTAAAATTATATTAAAATTTATTTATATCATAAAAATTATTGATTTGTGAGCCATTAAATATAAATATTTTGACCTGTAAATGTTGACATTTTTCCCCAAATGTAAATATTGACGAGGCGACAAAACCAGCGAATTTTTATTACACCCAATGAATATTTTTTAAAATTTTTTCTGTAAAATGAATTGCACTTTTTTTCGATCATAAAATAAATAACTAAAATTAATCATTCTTTAACCAGATTAATCACATCATATCAAACATTTTTGTAAATTTTAATCATTTTAAACCCATATTGATCATTTTTAAAAGAATTATGTTATTTGGCTTGCCACTCCCGCGTAGAGTATTAGCCCTAAGAGCATACAATTTTTCAAAAATTGTCACAAAATGGATATAAAATGTCCCATGCTCTCATTTCAAAAAACTGCAAACATAAAAAAATTTTTTAAATTTAAAAACACCATTCAAAAAAAAATTACCCATATATAAAAAATGCTTTTTTAAATTATTATTTCCCCAAACCCCTTTTTAGGGGGAAAAAAAAACCAAAATTAAAAAAAAACCAAAAAAAAATTATTATAAAATGTAAAATTTTATTATCAGGGTTTAATTATAACAATAATAAATTAAAATCATAGAATTATCATTTTTGGTGCAAAAAACCCGGGGGGACAAACGAGTTATTGAATTTTTTGATGTTTTTAACATCTGAAATTTTTCACGAGCCGGGGACAAAATTTAAACCCAACCCCCTCGGGAAACAGGAGTGATTTTGGGGAACAAAAGTTTTCATTTTGCCCTTCACAGAAAAGAAAGATTTATGATGTCCATGGATTTTTAGAATGAATATAAATTTTGACTTAGCAAAACATTTTGACCTTTAGATATGATTTTAGAAAATTCAAACAAAGGTTATAAATAGCAAAGAAGATTTCATTTTTCTTACAAGTTTAGGTTCATGTAGGATAAAATTAAACATAAAAATTTTACAGAAGTAAAAATTTGACAAATTTGAAATCTATATGGAAAAAATATATTATATATATATATCTTTTCTTTAAAACAAATAGATATCAAAATTCTTTTCTGAAAACTAAAAATTGACCCAAAAATATCATAATGGAATGCAGTTACCATTAAGTTACCAGTTAGCAGTTAGTGATCAAACAATCCAAGATATCAACAAATAATATTACATTTATTTTTTTTATTACAAATTTGAATGCCCTCAATTATGCCACTTATCCCTTAAAAAAAATTTTTTTTTAAATGTTAACCCCATATTAGATTAAAAAAGGGGAATATATGGGATTTAAAAGGCCACAAAGTTTTTAAGCCATAGCACAAAGTAAAAAAGCGATAACCCAACAAAACTCACCTTTAAGAAATCTAAATCATGGGGCCCGTAGGCTAAAAAAACCTTTCCCAAATTTCTTTCCCTTTTTTTTTCCATGTTCAAGATTTTTTTCCCAAAAACACTTTGATTAACATTTTTATTTTTCCCACAAAAAATTTTTTAAAACCCTTTAAAATGAACCCAATTGGCTTATATATGAAAAATTAATACTTTTTACTTTGGTTCCCTCCCAGGGAAATTATCTTATTTGAGAATTGTAAGTACAGCTTTTTATTTTTATTGACCGATACAAAAATTTTAAGTTAAAGAAAATCCTTTTCAAATTGCCTCCCTTTGCTTAACCCATTTTCAAATATTCCATTAAGTCAACTCTTAGCATCTTAAAGTAATATTTAAAATATTTAATTTGGAAATTCCATTATTAAATCTAGTTCAGAATTATTCTTTTAAATAAAGAACCTCCAACAAAAACAACCTCAACTAAGGGAGGTAATAAAAATTCCAAGTGAAACAAGTCAAGTAATTTAAAAAAATCAAAGTAGTTTCAGATCAACAGCTGAAAGGCTGAGTGACAAAAATATTTATACCTAAACCTTAGATAGTGACAATTACAAAGATAAAAAACAATAATAAACACTGAGGTCAATCACTAATGTAAATGATAGCTCTCTTTACGAGGAAAAAATGATCTCTGTCCATCACATCAATGATTTTACAAATGTATATCCATTATCACTTTGGAAACAAATTACTACACACTTCACAAAGCAAGTTATTTCTACACTTTACCTATCGTTAAAAAACATTAACAGTTCATCTTTGTTTCATCGATAGCAAATTTTCATGTCTATTTCTTTTTTTTTTTATATACCTACAGAGAAAAAATTTCTAATACTATATAATGTACCAGACGAATAGCAAATTTTTTTTTTTTTTTGCCACTTTAATATATAATAGTCTGACAAATTTTCTCGGGAACAATTTGTTTTTATTCAAAGTGTCATTGCATGTGAAGTAATATCAGTTTCTTTTTCCTAGAATGTACAATGTATTCTTACTAAGGCCTATTTACTCAGACATTAGTCACAGAAATCACGATAAAAAATAATCCTCATGAGATATAACATTTTAGTAATGTAGTCACTTTTAAAGAAATAGCCATTACTCAGTGATAATCATTATGATGCTTTTAAGAAAATTCCTTATTTTAGAACTTAAACATTTGACAAAAACAAAGGAATCCCAATGTAAATCTAAATTATATACATGTACAATGAATTTTATATCAGCCTCTTAGACTGTCAATTGTGCAGTTTTGTTTAAAAAAATTTTTTACAAAGGACACTGTTATAAATTAAAAGCTTATTATCAGTGTAAAAACTTAAAGCTCTTATTTTGTTTGTTTGTTTGTTTATCTTGTTTTTAAGCCAATTTTAAAAACATTTTTGGTCATATCTCGTAAGTTTATCATATATCTCCAATCATATCTTGTGTTATTTATAGAATAATCAAGATATATTTAGAAAACAAGCAATGGTTTACGCCTAAAATATACAGTCATGTTATGCATTACTGATGAAAATGACACAATAAAATTATTAATTTGACAAATTTATTTATTATAAAACATGGTAGTAAAAAGAAAATGCCTATTTTGAATGAAAGTGAAACTTAATTTCAAGTACCAAAAGTTAAAATTTTCAAAATTTTCGAAAAAAATTTTATAAAAATTCCAAATCATAAAATTAAACCCACACTAATTATCAATTCATGGGGTTAAACTTCAAAGATTAAAAAATTTTATTCGAAAATTTTAAATTTAATTTTCCAGAAAAAGAATATTTTTCTAACTTTCTATTTGAAAACCTGTTCAACAAATACCAGGGGGGGAAATTTTGGGAGCCCTTATTTCAAACAATAGTTTGCGTAACTTCTTTTCTTATAATTCATTAAATCAGTAAAAACAAAAAAAAACACAAAAACTAATCATTTCCCTGTCAAAAACACCCCCCCCGGGGGCAGCAAGGGGGGGGTGAATTTGGGGGGATCATTTTAACGGTCATTTTTTTATTTTTTTTCAATTCAACTTTCAAAAAATTTTTTAAAAAAGCCTAATATTTTTTTGACTTTTTCAAAAAATTTTAGATTGTTTCTTTTAAATAATAAAAAAAATCCCAAAATTTAATTTTTTTGTTTAAAAAGATTATCATTTTGGGAGTCAATTTAACTTTTACTGCCTTTGAGCCAGACAGGGGGGGAATTTAATAATTAAAAAAGTTTTTCAAACACAAAGAGGGAAAACAAGGGGGAAATCAAAAAATTTAAAGACTAAACATTGTTTAAATAATTAAATTTCAAAAACAAATTTTCCCGGGTTAAATTTGGGGAACTAAATAAATTAAAAAATGAAAGTATTACTTAAAAGTAAAAGTAACCTTAACCCCCATGAAAACAAAATTGTTTAATAAGTCAAAAAATCAAAAATATAGTTTTACTTTACTAAAATTTAGACTTTTCCGGGGAAAGAATTTAAACTAAATTTCCAAAAAATTAATTTTTTTTAAAACCCAAAGGAGCAGGATAATATTTAAAATAATCCCTTTTAAAAATTTTTATCAAACATTTAAAAATTAAAAGCACCCTAACCTTTACAAAATTAGTGGGACGGGGGTTTTAGAGCAGGGTTTTCGGGGAAATATACCCCCACCCCACAAGTTTTTTCCCAAAATTGATATAATTGTTTCAAAATGCTAAAAAAAAAAGAACAAACTGCCCTGTAATATTTAATATCCGGGGAAACTTTTCAAATCATTTAAAAATTTAGTACAACACTAAAAAAAATCCTATTTCAATTTTCTTTCCCCAATTAAAATTTAATTAACAATGCTTTTTTTAGAGCCCAAAACAGAGATCTTTTTTTAACCCCGGGGGCAATCATTATTACAGACCAAAACTCCCATTTTATTTTTTATTCTACCAGACTTTTAAACATCAATATAAAGAAGGGGATCAAAGTTATTTTTGATTTTAAAAATCCAGATTTTCCAGCACTACCTCAACAAAAAATTTATAATCTGTTAGAGAAAAAAAATTACATCAGGAAAATGAAAAAAACTTTTTCAGATCACTGGAGTATTTAACAACCTGGCAAATGAAACAGTTCATGTTTTCACTGAAGGCATTTAATCACACTTCACTGATTGTATCCAAATAACTGAGTTAACAAATCAGCCAAAAACAATATTTTTTATGATTATATATATTTTTTTTTTCATCCTTGTTTTCCACCTGTTCCAAATGGTAATGAAGATATCAATCCCACGATTCCAATGATGTCACAATGATTAATTAAAGAAGTCACATAGTGTTCTGTATTCTAAGGAATACACGGAACGTCGAGTGTTCCAGTGTCACAGGTTTATTGAAATCTGACGCAGACGTGTCCTACATTACTTTGAAAAAAAGAAAACCCTAGAGACGTAAATACCCTGGTTTTATATATCTCCATCAAATCTATCCTCCGTCAAAGACTTTGACAATAGTAGTTGCATTGATAGTCTTTAATGTTCTATACTGTTCAACACTACATTATCAGCATTGACTCTCGCTAATTACGAGTTTTTTTGTCTTTGTTTAGAGGGTGAATTTTTTTTTCTATTACAGCCCTTTGCTAACTGATAACAGTACGGAAACAAATAATGTCACCAAGCTACAGGCTTATTGATTAATCCACGATTATCAGGAATATTATTTGTTCCGGCAAGTCGTATCACGATTCCATGGAGGCCGACTGGCTATCACTTCTGCAGCAATAAACATCAGACAAAACTTTGCATGTTGCATGACGTATGAAAACGTATTCATGCACCTGTGCATTGCCAAGAAATTACACATATGATGCCACATTAATGGGTTTTAAAGTGTAAATGTTAGATTAAACAGATCATTGTATTACCATATGGTATTTTTTATAGCTATTAAGTATTAGGTACAGGCATTTTTTTCTGGTTTCTTTTTTGTGTGCTAAAACAAGAGGTATACCGGTATCCAGCCTCAGAAGAAATAAAACATTCAACTGTGAAACATACTGATAATCATTTATTAAATATTTTTATGATTTTCATAAAAATGAAAAAAATAACTATATATGACAATAATAATTTCTTTTACATAATTATTATGAATTTACCCTATTTAAAAAAAACCTTTGGTGTTCATTAAAAAACCTATAGTGTTGCAGATGCTGCATTAGTTCATTAATAGTTCATGAACAATCTCTAAGGACAGTTCATGTATAGAAATTCATGAACTAATGTTTTTAAGAACTAGTTCATGTCTATAGAAATTCATGAACTTGCTTTTAAGAACTACCTATGTTTGTAAGCTTGATTGATGGATAATTCATGAATACCATTGAAATTTTCATGATTTTTTCAAGGTATAACAGAGGAGTGATGAAATTATTCAAATTTGAGTAAAAATTGTTTTCTGCATATTATAAATATAAGCCTATATGAACTTATGAAGGCAACATTATTATATACATGTAACTATATCCTGTTTCATAATCCTGTATTATCCTGTATAGTATTCAAACTATTAGACTTCAATAAGGAAAACTATCACAGCAATAATCTACAATGTAAAATCAGCATTTTATGAATCATTAAAAATTTCTACTTTCTATTTCTACTTTCTATATTCGCTACAAGATGAGTAATAAACTGCGAGGCTGAGAGTTTCTGCGAAATAAAATCAAGATTTCTGCATAAATATTGTCTATGTGGTATTAAGCAGTGATACAAGATCTAACTTTATATTTCCAACGCAACACTATTAAATTGTAAATAATTTCAAGTAGAGAACTAGAGAATGAATGAATTATGCATTTTGTGTATCAGTCTCTTTTTTTTAATATTCTGCACAGATGTTTTTAAAATTTTGCCCTTTCCTTTTAATGCAATAACACATTTTATCACACACCCGTGCCGATTTTGCGACTCCGTAAATATGGTATTGCACGGCCGTGCATATATTTTGACGTGACGTCATTAGCGTTATACAAACATAGTGTAAAGACGCGCTAAATAGAGGATATTTGTTTGTTTTGCATTAAGATTGAAATATAATTTCACTGAGTGAACACCAGATGCAATATTTTCACGAGTGGCGTAGCCACGAGTGAAAATATAATAGCTGGTGTTCACGAATGAAATATTTTTCAATCTTATATGTAAAACAAATAAATTTTCTTTTTATTTCATGCTTTTTAAGTGATTTTAAGTATTTTTTACTGGTTTTGCCGCGTAACGTCACGCATTCTCCTTTGTGACGTCATCACATCATGACGTCACATAATCAATTTTGAAATATAGGTCTGTTAAATTTCTTTAATTTTGTTACGTTTTTAACATGATGTATGATGACATCGACTTTCTTTTCCTAAAGAAGCAAAATTTACGCACGACGGCATTAATTTCTGCCTGTTATTCCATTTAGTTATGATTTTCTTTTCATCCGCATTCAGATATAGTCCGGCTACAGTGAAAATTATATTTTATAAATTTCACTAGTGGTTTATCAGAATATAATCATCTGATATATTACAATAAAACACTGGAAAGCATGAAATAAATGTTAGCGTTATACTATAGGCGCGTCAATGAAAACTGACTCTTATTTCACTTTAAACGGTCTTTATTTTGGGTATGTGATAAATAGAATATTAAATTCGTGTAAGTTCATTACTGAATTTATTGCACTCGTTGAATAAAATAATATTATGCTCGCCAGAGGCTCGCATAATATGATTTTATTCAACTCGTGCAATAAATTCAGTATTGAACTTACACTCATTCAATATCCTCTATACATAACATTGTAAGAAATATATAACTACAAGAAGAATAAGCTTTTTTAATGATATATAAAAACTATATATAGAGAAAGCAGACGCACTATAATCTAACCAATCTGTCTGACTTTACAAATTGAAGGGTCACAAGTTCAATAATCCAACTTCTCCAACTGAAATCAATCATGAGGCTTTAACCTTTAGCCTATTGGCTGCGATTGAATTTTAACTCATGAAATTAGTGCAGCCAAAGATTGGCCGGCACTGATCCATCTTATCATGGTCTGCACCAGTATAGCTAGAGCCAGGCCAGGCTGTCCATCCTTGCAGTCTCTCCTGAAGCTCTATACTCTATCCGAGTACACTCATACTTTTTCACAGATATCCTTAAAACTGCATGCCTCCAGATAAACCCCCCAAAAAAATCAAGAAATCAACTTTTAGAAAAATGACCCAAGATTTTAAAAAAGGTAAAAATATTCACAATTCAAGTAATGTAATTATATATGCAATGAATGATTGATTTATTTTGCAGTATTTTTAACCATATTTCTACTGTGTGACTAATATGCAGTTGGGGCTATTTTTGCATATTTTGAGGGGTTTTTTTTACCTTAATTTGGATTGAATGTGCTATTTGCAATGTGTAAATTATTTCTTTGTTCACTTGACAATATTTTACTTTTAAGTACATTTTTAAAATTTTCATGAAAATTAGCAAAATTCTGGAGGTGTGCTGCTTTAAAGTTCCAAAATGGGAGCTGGACAAGACCAGTTAAAACATATAGCAGATCAATGGTAAAGGTGCTAAAATAGTTAACAAATTAACATGCCCTATTCTGTTTCAATAACTAAAGATTTCAGTCAATTCTGGAGGATGATTCTTTGCTAACAAAATCAAAATACCCGTAAAATTCCTATTAAACGCCCCCGGGGGCTAAACATTTTTCAAAAGGGGGGCTATTATTACACCACAGTTTTTCCTAAATCCAAAAATCATTGTAAATACATTTAGTGTTAGCAAGTGTTGGTAATAACATTAAAATGTGTTAAGATTTTAAAGTTCATACTATAAAATAAAATGGATTCCAAATGATTTGAATGAAATTATGGATTTATACTCATGAGTTCAGCACTGATGAGTAGATTATTTTTCTGATCAACAAAAAGGCCTGGGGGGCCTTTATTAGGGGAGGGGCGTTTATTAGGAATGTTATGGTAATCAAAATAAAGTCTTATCAATACAAGTTATGATTGCATAATGATCCAAAAATTGTGTACTAACACCAATCTGAGCATTATATATATTTATTACAAATGGAAATATAATGTTATCATTTTACATACCACAGAGGGACATAAAAACAACACTACCAGTCTCTGCTATAAATTTCTCCTTATTCTGAGAAATGAAATCTGTAGAAGGGAAATAAAAAATCATAGAATGAAGTTAACGATTCATGAGGGAATATCATTGAGTAATATAAACAGGAATAAAGTGGCAGTCTTTATGATACTTTCAGCCTTTTTTTTACATTATCAAATGCAGATTCTGTATTGAAAGTCGCTTATCAATATACCATCGATATACAACATTTGATCGATATTGTTTCACAATTTACGAAACCTTATAATGCAATTAAAAACCAAATTCTTCAAGTCTGATGAAGATGTCAGAAGGGATTTGAAGGCAACATAGTAGAACATAATCATTTTTCCATAGAGCCACCTAAAAAAATTATGAAATTATAAGTTTTAACATACATAAAACGGGTATGTTTTGTTATTGACAGTTACTGCTTCAACAGGCCGTCAGGGTTAAAAATCAATCACTCTGTTCAATGTAATACAATATGGCCATGAATCATTTTCCATCATTTCTCATTATACAGAGTGTATTAACGTATCGTATTTATATCTATTATTAATCAATATCATTTTTTCAAGAAATGTCTTCTGTTATTTCTTGAATCTTGATATAACTAAGGTGTATACATTGTGTTAATCTTCAATGAATAATTGTACATCTTTTAAAGTGTCTTCTAAAAAAAATCTGATTCTAGGCATGATAATGTCACTTGTAGATGAGATTTTTCCTTAATTAATGAATAATTACAGTTGTATACATGTAAATGTTCCAGAGCAATTTCTCCATTAGAGTACTGAATGTTCAACAAGAGGGCTCTGAGCACCCTGTATTGCTCACCTGAAAAATCAGGCAAAAATAACTCACAGGTTTTTAAATGGCATTTAAAGACCATGCAAGTTGAAATTGTTTAAAGCTAAAAATTTCATTTAATGCTTAGCAAATCATCTTGTTCACCTGGCCAAATCAATTCTCTTCTTATTTTTGGCATATTACATACAACAAAACAATGAACCCAGGTGAGGTAAAATTTGATCAAAATGTTAAATGAAATGGCATCCCGTATTACTGTACATAAAATTGTATGGTTTTATTATTGAGTATCACATTCTTGGAAACGTCCAATGATCCATTACATATGTAAAGGATTTTGATATTGAAGTTCAAAAATTTACCAGCAACAACTTGGGCGGACCTCGGCATGGTGACAAAATTAATGCATGACTTCGGAAAGACATTATATTGCAACTGGGTTAAAAGCAAATAGTACTTAATCCCCCATTTACAAATTGAAGCTTTAATAATGTATCAGATAGACATTACACGAAGTTGTCCAACAGTATGGTATTGATTTCTTCATTATACAGTATGGTATGGATTTAGCTATAAAATACTTAGTACAGAGACTTCTCTGGGCAAATTTCAGTAAAACATTGTTGTTGTTATTTTAATACATTTTGATTCTTGTCGATAATGCCCTTTTAGTAAAAACCATAACCGATGGATACAATTTATATATTGTAGGTACAGAAAACAAAGACCTTGGTAACAGCCTCCAAGGAACAATTTGTCATGGCATATCATGGAAAATAATTTTAAAAGGACTCCACTATTAGGTTTTTTGACATAACAGGATTGGAAATAACAGGATTTTGTTTGAGAATAATGTACCATTTGATAAAGGTCTGAACCAATATCTTGTGTGCAAAATCTTATATTTCTTGATGACTTTTTTAAAGAATTTATAATAATTCTTGTTGTAAAAAAATTATGGCCTAAAAATAAAGTTATGAAACTGAAGTTGTTTTGCATTGTTCATGACTTTATCATCCTGACATAACAACATGTAAAAAATCTGAAGAATTGTTGCAATTCAACTTGACCAATATATTTCATCACCTAAGTGCAGTTTCAGGTTAACTATTATTATAATTTAAAAGGAGTTAACCCGTTACTGCACTACTGTGATGATTTATTTCACAGAATTGAACCCATAAGTTAAATTCCTTATTTACGATTTTTTACTGAAAAAATACAAATATTGACACCTTTTTTTTTTTTTTTTTTGTGAAGGGGGGGGGGGGTAGAGTTGCATGAGTAATCACTGTTTAACATAGCAATCATAAAACTACTTATGCATATTGTTTTTTCCTATTTTTACTTGTTTTTGGAACTACACGTATGTGAAGAGAAATAAAGAGTTGTCAGTATAACTTGAGAGCATGCTTGACTATTCTTAGTGCTAATGTTAAGTAAACCTAAAGTATTTATAATGTAGAATTTTCTTAACTTCAAAACAGGCCATAATTCTCTTCCAAATTCCATGTTAGAGTCAATTGTGCCTGGGATAGTGACTTTTTATGCTCTAGAATAAGTGACACTCAAGCTCTAAAACAAGTGTGTGAAGTTTGCAACCAATGCCCTTCAGTAGTTTTACAGATATCAACTAATTGCATGCAAAAAAAAGCAGATTATGACTGTGACTGATGCCCGGGTGGGGATAGTAGCTCTTTCTATTCTTGACATAGCTGAGTTACACACCTAAGTCTAATCAACTTTTACAGAGTACTTTACTGTCTATATGAGTTTAATATTGTAAATTTTAGCGTTATTTGAACTTTTACAAAAAATTGTCAACTTTAGCCAAAAATTGTCATCTGTTGTGCAAGTTAAGAATGAAATTAGCTACCAGTAATTATATACCATCAGTTTATACTAGCTATATGTTCTTAATCTTAAATATTCTTCTTATCCTGAATCAGCCGGGGTTTCTATGGTAACAAAAATATATTAGACAAAGATCATGTGATATGTAAAATCAGGATAATTTCTAACGAGGCCTTATAATGCCAAATCTATTTACAGAATAATATTCATACACTTGAAATAACAAGAGCAAGTTACTGGGTACAGCTATTGTGTAACTTCATATCCATGTTAACATTTTATTTGCATATCACTATAACTACAATATAAATCACCTGAGAACACTCTTGGTGCCACTGGAACCAACATCTTCTCTTCCATATAAAAAGATATTAAATATCATTAAGTATTTAATAATTTATGTATCATTTAGTATTTATGTAAATTTAGTATCTATGTAAATATTATTTTTTTCACAGTCCTTACAAAATGACAATCAATGTACTTTCAGCATTTGCACCAAGTTATGTTCCAATAGAAAACATTATTGGATCCAATCATATCAATTCAGCCTTGCTTTTTTTATTTCCAGAGTCCAAAAAGTCGATATCAAATCCATATCACAGCCCAAATATCTTCAATTTCATTTCAAGAGTCCACAAGGTTCATATTAAATCCATATTACACCCCATATAGCCTCATTTTCATTTCTGGGGTCCAATAGGTTAATATCAAATCCATATCGCACCCCATCACTTATTGCTTTATATTTTTTGAGAGTCCAAAATAGAGAGGCCATGGAGCATGGATGAGAACAATACTGATTCTACTGGACTTGTATACATATACAAAATCTATATCAGATATGGCTAGTACCTTGTCCAATATAGGTTTGACAGTTGATGTGTCCTCATCCATTATATACTCACCAATGTATCATATAGAGGATATTTGTTTGTTTGTGTGTAAGATGAAATTTTATTTCATCGAGTGGGCTTTAAAAACAGTATTCTCACGAGTGGCGAAGCCACGAGTGAGAATACTGTTTTTAAAGTTCACAAGATGAAATAAAATTACATCTTACACAACAAACAGACAAATTTTCTTTTTATTTTATGCTTAAAAACAAGTTAAAACGAAATTTCCATAATTTTAACGTTAATATTAAAACTGTTTCCCCCATTGAGAGCCCCATTTATTCGGAATTTCTCATTAAAAAAAGAAGTCTTGAGCTGAAAAATAAGTCCGCCAATCAACATTAAATGACGGTGATATTTATTAATTTTATTAAAAAAATATGAATGATCGCTTGTTTTGATAATAAAAACAAACAATTCTTGTAGGAGAAAAAGTCCAACCATCCATCCATATTTCTGTTACTTAGTGCGAATTTATATTAGACCTGGCTTTGTAAATTGTAAGCGGCAGCCATTTTTTAAAGTTGTGTATTTCATGGGAGGAAAATAATTGTGTAAGATTCAGAGGGATATAATTTGGATTTGTTAGTCATACACATTTTTAAAAGAAAGAAAACTTATTTGAGGATTGTAACAGACAAAAAATAAGTGTTGACAGATGTGAAAACATTCAGAAAAGGAGCTAGGAAAATGGAAAACTTGGAAACCTGCTCAAGAACGCTGGGTTGATTTAACTTATTCTTCGAGTTATGGCTGTCAATGCTTTCAATTTTTCATAAAGCATATGGCAGTTATTGCTCGTAGGATACTTTAATATGCCCAAATGTCATCAAGAGCAGTTTTGCATGGGGAAGGAATGTATTTTTGAGACTGTCAAAATGAAACAAAAGAACGAAATTTGGTGATTGGAATTTCATGAATTTGAATGAATAGAAGTAAGTTTTCTTCTTTTTATTACTTTTGACATTTAAGTTTTTTATCAATTTCAGTTTTGCTTTTTCTTTAAACAGCCTGACATTGTCAGAATTGTCAGCAAATATAAAATTGAGGTACCACATGGGGAAAATCTTAAAAAAGTAGTTTCGTCGTTGAAAAGAGTGAAATTATATTTTGATAATTTTCACTGTGAAATTACCAAATATAATTTTCACGGATAAATCAGTAATCCACTGAAAAGCATAAAATAAAACCATAATATTACATTAAAAGTGAAGATAAATCAATACATTATATGCATATCTTAAATACATCTGGTACTCCAGGGATCAAGCTTCAAACTTTTGTTCACAATGATGCTGTTTTTGTACTAAACAGAAACAGCAATACATTCCCTCATGAAATCACCCACATCACCCTGACCAATTCATCAAATGTCTAGAAGCTTATTAAAGAAAGTGCCAATGAAATTGAGTGCAAGTTGTATTTATTTTTGCAGATTCTGCAGCTTCACTGCGGAATACTTAAGAAGTTCTGCAATATAAAATTAATACAAGATCAAACATTTAAAGATTTGAACTAATCTATGAAACTCTTATAAAACTGCAGAATCATTGACCATAATTGCATGTATCTGAAACATTTTTGACAGACTTTTTAATGCATATCTAAATCTACAATACACTCTTTTGTAATGGCAATACTTAATTTAGTGAGAGGTGCATTTAATTCTCTAAGTATTCTTTGCCTATTATCTCATTAAAGATTATAAAAATTTCATAATAAGTAGATGCAATGAATAAATGCATCTTCACTCAAGAATATAATTGAAATTAAATAAAGACGATTCTCAGAATCTGAAAACAGTTTTGGAATATCTATTAAAGGGACATCACTGAATTTTCTTAAAATAACCAAGTTAGAAATAATTTTTTTCAAGATTTTTGTACCATTTGATATAAGCTTGTACCAATTATTTGTCTGCAAAATTTCAGATTATTTGCTCTGTTTTTCCAGAATTCATTTAATTGTGCAAAATGACCTAATATGAAATGCATTAAAATGTTTTTCACTAAAAAGAGCTAAAAATCGCACAATAAATGATTTTAAATTCTCAGATTATTTTTCATTATTTATTGCACCATAATTTATTCATTTTATGTACGAAAGTTGATTGATGAAAGAATTCAAAATTCAGTATTTCTAAGCTTTTTGCTCTTGTTGAGCTCCTTTAATGTTTCAAGCTTGATAGAAATTCAAAACATTCAAGACATCATAAAATTTCCAAGTTTATCACTTAATATACTTACAACCGGTATTCCCTTTTAAAAACAAACAATAAACATTAAATTGAGCGGCGTCACAACAAAACCAACATAATGGGTTTGCGACCAGCATGGATCCAGATCAGCCTGCTCATCCCCTCAGTCTGATCAGGATCCATGCTGTTCGCTTACAAACCCTATAGCAAGTAGAGAAACTGATAGCGAACAGCATGGATCCTGATCAGACTGTGCGGATGCGCAGGCTGGTCTGGATCCTGGATGATGCTGGTCGCAAACCGGGCGCCATTATGTTGGTTTTGTCGTGACGCAGCTCATTTTAATGATTAGTGTGTCATTGACTCCACATAATACACTACATGTAGGAACTATAACCTATCATAATAATGATGTCGACAAAATAAATTTTGTCAAGAAAATTCTTCTCCACAAGCATACAGGAACATATATTTCTATTCACTCTCTTCTTAATTGTGCATATTAGAAAGGAAAATAAACATGAAAATTTCTTGCATTACAAAGTTCGAGTTTGCATTTAAATAAATTCACTAAGGCCTATGACCTCACTTAGGCTTAGCTATCACCACACTAAGGCCTGTTATCACATCAAGGCTTAATAATAATATGACCTAACCAAGGCCTATGACCTCACTAAGGTCTATCACCACACTAAGGCCTCTCACCTCACTTAATACAGGTTTAATGGTTAAAAATCAATTGTTTATCATGTAATGTACTTACTTCTTTGTTCCCAAGCAGATGTAACAGGAGCTAGTGGTATATTGTCACCTGGATACATTATTACCTCCCTTTATTTCAATCATTCTAGGCTTCACTCAAAATCTGTTTATAAACTTTGCACAGTTACACTCAAAATCTGTAATTCAGCATCAACTGTGCACAGTGAACACTCAAAATTAACTTAAGCACTCTCAGGTACTCAAAATCTATAATTCAATATCAAATAAGCATAAATTCTGAGACACTCAAAATCTGTCATCAATATCAATTTATTCCAATGCTGTAATTCAAATCAAAATCTGTAATTAAATATATACTAAGCACTGTCAAAGACTCAAAGACATTTAATTTGAACTTTACAATCAATTGAACTTAGACAAGCTTAAACAAATGAAATAATAATTCTGTTATTTACATTATCAACAAGACTAAATTGACGTCAATTCATTAAAAAAAGTCTTAAGTAAATAAAATCCACTGACGCTTCGGAAATTCTGTAATTTACATTCACTATTCACCTAGTCATCAATTTTTCAATTTTTCAATATTCTTCACAAGATATATTTCACACAATAAAACAATTGAGTCTTTTCCATTATAATAACCTTCCTCCAAAAAAAATAACTGCACTGAGACTGTATAGTATCAGAGAATGTAATTCAGACTTAAAGCTGACATTCAAATGATTCTCGACTTAAGAAACGTAAAATCCAAGGTCATTTATCTATCTCAATCCAATTTACATTTATCTCCTAAAATCTCACTTCAGTGGTGTCCTTATCTAAAAATGTTTGCTATTTGTAAAAACTCATTTCTAACTAATGTGCAAAAAGTAGCACGGCCGATAAATCAATGTCATGTATTTGATAAAAAAAAAATATTTTGTCAATACAAAGATTGTATTTCACAGAAAACTTCCATTAGCCTCTCTTACAACAGAAGCACTGTCTAAACACTCGATATGTCCTCTACAATGACAGATTATCCTTTTTCACAACTTCAGAACACATGAAACAACAACTTTTTTTTGTTTCACACATATATTTTCCTTATTCTTATTCATAAAAACCTACTACACAGAATGAGTGACTGAACTATGACTTCCTTATAATCATAAAATAAAGGACTTCCTTAAACACAATCACACTAATATCGTGTCCTTGCAGTGTTATTTTACAACTATATCTCCTTAAACACTTCACCTATTACATCGGCAGAACATCGCGTAAATTCGTGCAAGCATCCATCATGGTGACAAAAATTTCCAATATTGGCATTTTGTCCGATTTAAATGCTACCGTCACAGAGTAAGTTTTTGTTTCCTAGTCGAATGATCAGCATTTTGCCACCATCGTTTTCCTGTTTGAGTAGTAATTATAAGTCCCGATCAATAAAGCATAATTTTACCGGCAATTCCTTTCTCTACATAAACGAACGATATAAAGTATCTGCTGAAATGCTCTATCGTACTACTTTGTACTTATAAGTAAGTCTCAGCAGAAATACCATAATTGTATGTTTTTAATCTCGAAACCACTTACAAAAACCGTAGACGGAGCTGGATCACGTTTCTCTTTTGCAGATTACGTAGTCATGGGAAGATCTACGTCTAGGGACCACTTTTAGAGGAAAATAATTATGAATGTTAAGCCTAGGGATTGTCATACAGGAAATAATTTTTTCAGAATGTCATCTGAAATTTTTCAGCATCAATCAGTTTGCCAGAGTTAATCATATCACAGATCTTTATCCTTATCCTACTGAATATCTTAAATGGACTTGTCCATCTTTCAATCTGGACAAAACCATTCATTTTTTAGGGGAATTTTTTAAAATACATGTATGTACTGACTGAATAGCAAACAGTGCAGACCATGATCTTGGTGATCTGGTTTGTACTGGTTTCATGGGTACATTCTCTAGACAACAGCAAGTGAAGGATTAAAATCTGAATGAGTCCTGGGGGAAAAATTAGCTTCACATTGTTTCAACTGTAATTCAAGTATTTGCATTAACATGTATGCACCTGAATAGTGAATACATGTAAATGACTAAAAAGGATTGAATAGATATTCTTTTCATTCCATCATAACTGCTTTTGGGACAGTATTTGTATTTTCCATTGTTATGTATCAACTTATGAAGCTAATAAAGCGAAACAATTGTATTGATATTTAAAATTGTGTTGGTTTTTGATCTATTTGTACTATTTTACTAAAACAAACTTAAATATTCATACATGTATTTCCTTGATTTGTATTGAAAAATTGAGTCTGCATGAATATAAATAGACAAAGAAAACTTCAAAGTTAAATGAAATAGAGTCATTAATTACACTTAAAGGAATGGAAGTTACCACTGAAATCAAACTTTGTTGTCCATCTTTTTCAGATATTTTTAAGCCAAGTTATTGAATTTAAATGATGAAAATCTAAACAAATTCTCAACATCTCAATCAAAATTACATTAAATTCTACCGAATCTGAAAACACAATTTCTTATTCTAACCAAGTACCAAAAAGACAATTTCGTCTTCACTTTTGATTGGATGACAACTGTTTTCCAATAAAGCAAAAGCTTCGGTTTGGCAACTGAAGTTGAAGTGATGTCTTAGAAAATATTAGTATTTGCGGCCCGGTGATTTAAGGCTGTCTAAAGATGCATACTGACCTTTCGGAGATTCATTCATTCTTTCTTGGAACGTCAATCAAGTTGAGAGGAACAAAGAGTGGCAAGGAACGCGCCAATTATATTGCCTCCTGTCAATACTTTACCCATAATATCAGTACCAAGTAAAAATCGTTTATCTATATATGGGTTGGCATTCAAACAAGTTACTTCCTCAACATTCATTATTTTCCCCAAGTCGAGAAATGATAGATTTTTTTTCATAAGAAAATTACACTTCATGTGCAGTTTTTTGGATTTTCTGGAAAATCAACACAAAAATCTCTCTAGAATGAAAAGGAAATTACAGCCTTTGCTTAAATACAGTTGCAGCAACTATCCAGCATATATAATTATATTTTCTCAATCAATACATAACATAAAATCATAACAATAACAGTAATGCAAACAGCTAATATTTCTTTTTCTTTCTTCAAAAGGAACATTTTCCTCTTCTTTAGAAAGGGCAAATTATGAGCATTTTAAAAAATATGGTAAACGGCATCGCCTAAATAATATAGCAATGAAATTGAAATTCCTTGTCATAAAAGTAGCAAAATGTAAACAATCATTATAACTGTACTAATTGCAAAAGAGAAACAGAAGCTAAAGATGGTCAAGGTAACCAGTAATGAGTAACTTTTTTAAAACTATAACAGGACAGCAAAATAAAGGCTTTTGTGAAATTAGAATAAATTTAAGGCAATTCTGGGGCATTATAAATGGGTCAGACCAAGATAGATTAGAATTCATCACATTTTCACAAGCATCAAAAGCTTCATGTCTAATATGTAAAAGGATGATGCACACCTTAAACAAACCCCCTGATTAAAAGTCCCTTTTGAAAGATTGTTTCTAATTTGGGTATGGGTCAACACTGATGTTAGCCTGGTAACCCAACTGGGCCTAAAACAGCACCTTGTCTATTCTAAGGGGCTAACATTACAAAATGCTGCAAACTAATTTACCTTACTATCATATGATTACACTATAAAAATATGAATATTCCAGACTATAAAAATGTAGCCCAAAACTCCATTTAATAGAAATGCTTTACTTCCGAAGCCTATGGAATCAAAAAATTGAATTCAAGAAGTCAATGAAAATTTCAAGTTTAACCATTATACCTTTTCTAGTTCTTTCTACATCAACTACATTCAAGTAAAATTTGGAATAAGTAACATGTAGGCTTCTATCTGAAATTGCAGCTATAGGCTGTCTGCTTAATGCTGACACAGCAATTTCTCTATCATATTACATAAATGGCATTGTAGACATTATGTCATTTACAATCTAATTAAACATGCATTACAAGACTTGTTTAATCAATACTTAATATGGTTTGGCGGTTGTATGGGAGAATGTCCCAGTTACATTTACAGCATTTTGTTTTTTATTTATTTTCTTAAAAATAAAATGTTTAGAAAATGTCATTGGTCTCTTATGATGCTCATAATATTGTCAATAAAATCTTTAATATAAATCTATAAAGAAAGGGACAAAAAAGGGACATAAAACCAGTACATGGATAAGGATAAAAAATAATGGGATTAAATTTTTTTGAAAAGTTTCATCAAAATTTTACAAAGATGTACATGTCCGATGAGGTTTTTAAACCTTGCATGCCAAGTAACTGTTGATAACAGTTACAACTATCAACAGTTACAACTGGGTAAATATATTGATATATTGAGAAGTTCTATTGAGAGTGCACCATCAATTATCTATAAGTAATAGAAAGAGCACCAAAACACGAGGCTATCTGATTTGTACGAGGGGGCGTAGCCCCCGAGTATAAATCAGATTGCCGAGTGTTTTGGTGTTCTTTCTCTTTTGTATCATAGTCAAACATAAAAGCACGTTCCCTGTTGTCACAATATGAAACCCCGGCAAAAATGAACCAATGAACGAACATCTGAATATGACATTTCTGTCGCTTTCCCTTTCTCTGCCGTCACAATATGTAAACCCCAGCAAAAATGAGCCAATCAATGGGCATGCTCTGGAGTGCGGGTAACTAATACCCGCACTCCAGTTAACGCACTGTGCATGTATATGTATACGATTTAACCCCGACACATTTTCAACAGAAAGGTCTCCGAACTATGATACAACAATAAAATGTTGTTTGAATCCTGGTATATGATGGAGAAATACCCATATATTATTAAGCAAAGTTTGGATAACATCTTTTATCCCAATAGTCTTCAAAAGTGTATTGGTTTTCATTTGAAACATAAATAAAGCAACATCAACAAAACTTGTACAAATTTTCTTGAATTCTAAGAATCTACAGTTTTGTTATGTAGTATTTACTTGATCAACATTTTACAAAAGCTTTTTCACACTGAACCTCTTTGAAAATATAAGCAGTAGAATTTCTGAGATACACACAAATTTATAAATTGTCTCTTCAATACAGCTACTGGTAAGATTCTTCTCTAATTATGTCTGTGCTGAGAATCGGAAATTTGTGCTCAAGTTTTGTTACATAAATCTTCGGTGGTCTGTAATGTGCTTCTGACCACTTTAAAACCGCTGAGAATTCCTAGACAACTGATGGAATAATGACCGCACATTTTGTATCTCACGAAGATGGAAATCTGAGTCTTAAGTGAACTAAACCTCACACGCTTTTAATATTAATCATCCCCAAAGACACTGCTAGACTTTCAATCAAAGTAAAAGACACTTATAGGTCCTAAAAGCTTATAGGCATTTCAATTTCAGAACATATATTTCATGATCTTAAATATTACCTCTAGTTTGCCTAAATTGTCACTGCTTCAATTAAATTAATTACCGAAATGGAAGAATCTCAACAGAAATAAAAATTCTATATTTTTCCATAAGCAGTTGCCTCCCTTTTTTACAGGCTAAATGTCTGCACGCTGCTTTCTTAATATATTAAGACAAGCTCATTTACTGGCTTTAACCTAAATGTAAATGGACAATTTCCCTGCATTGAATTGGGAACAGTCCATTATCATTATAAATGGACTGTTCTGAATTTGGAGCATGCCAAGTACATTACAAAGGTTTTTTCCCTGGCAAGCACTTTGGGAACATTAACCCTGAACACCCAGAATTGTAGACAAATTGGGAAAACTGACAACATATATTATAAACATCAAATAAGGCAAAGAAATCAAATCAATATTGGTAATCAAAATGGGCCAGAAAGAAACACTGATTTCATAAATTAAGATGGGTAAGGGTTAATCATCTACAGATAGGAAGACCTTACTGGCTTGCATTATGTGTAAAAGACAAGACAGTCTCGAAATTACGATATCAAGTGTCCCAAGAATAAACAAAAGTTGACATATCCTATTCTTGGCTAGTCAAAACAGATGGAGCTTTTCATTTTCTATCATTTGATAATTTCCTAGAATCACACAGCTCCCCGACAAAAGTGTCATTTCCATTAATAATAAAATCAGAAAGTAACCAAGTAGCAAAAATTTTGGATTTATGGGAAAAAATGCTGATTTACAGTGCAACCTATGCACAGTGATCCTTTTGTAGAGCAGTTACATCTTTACAACAGAGCTGTCATCGATAGAAACAATATGGATGTATTGTTGATATGCCTTGCACTAGATCAATGACAGCTCTTCTTTACAATAGCAGTATTGTGTCTTTCAAGTGTAACAATGCACAGTCAAAATATTTGTTTAATCCCAAAGTTTGTTACTCTGCAGAGATGGCATTGTACATGTATATATACAGAAAGACCAAATTCACATACATCATGAATAAACCTGATGGGTTCCTGTAAGAAAATATTGTTTTCTTTCAACTTACAACTATTATTCAACAATAACAACAAGCAAAATTTGAAACTGTGTGTGAAACTAGGACAGCATTGGGGACGTTCAAACAAGTTTTAATTATGATGGAGAACTATAGAAAATATTAAATTAGAATACAATCTAGATTAAAAGGCTATCATACATGATACAGTATATTGAAATTCTGATAACATATATTTGCATTATATATGTATATGTATTCATCATATATATATTTTCATCCTTAATATAACACATGCAAACAATGTATATATACATGTGCATGCCATGTTTGTGAACATTCAAAATGTTTTTTAAATACATGTAATTCATTTTATGGAATTGGTAGCATAATGTAAATAATCATAAAGTTTGCATGTCTTTAAACAGTCTTTCCTTCTTATCAATTTAGATTAAAATCTACAGTCAACCTTAGAAAGCCAACTTTCAGGAAATAAGTATGATCCAACATGAATAATTAAATTAAGATCAATTTTTTTTTGCAAAAAAATTTCACTATTTTAAAAAATTTTTACAATTATCATCATAGGAAACCAATGGTTCCTAAAATTTTTGAAAGAGCATATTCCTAAATTAAATGTAATAAATTCAACAGTCAGCAGTTTTTGCTACTTAATAAAGTCAAACAACTACAAGTCGATAATTGTACTAAATCCAAGTAGGGCTACAGCAATAATACTCCAAACATTAGGGGAATACAGTCTGCAAACATTTCAAGTAGCAAGGTTTTTTTATATTAAAGCTAGTGTACACAATCTACATGGAACTCTGCACAATATCATTATAGGTGAGGCAGCTAGCTGACTGTTGGGAAATCTGGACAATACTGTGTAGGTCTGCTGAGAATTTCGAGTATGTCTACCATGTGACAGTTTGATTAATTCAGCTACTTCAATTCCCTAGCCAGACAAAATTGTCCATAATTAAGTCTTGTTGACAATTTACAATACAATGCCAAGCCCCTCTAAAATCCTGTAATCATGATGTACAATGTTAGATAAATAAAGAATTTTTTTTTATTTAAAATGTTTATAATTCAACTGTCAAGGAAAACAAGAAACATATTGTCTTATGTTGTCTTGACAAAATTGATAAACATGACCTTCCCTAAATAATGCAAGAAAAACTTATTTTTGTATAAATATATTGATTTTGTTTCAGCTAAATTAAGACTAAGAAGTTAAAGTTACTTTTTCAATTTAGAATCTTTAGTGTCATTTTGATCTATAGATATGAATGCTAATTTTTTATGTAATATTAATATTACCACCTTATCTGACATTACATCATTTCAATATGTTGTTGACTTTTATTTCTGAAGAAGACATTTAATTATGTAAGTCGAAACTAGCAGAAAGTATTAGACTTGATATTAATTTTATGTTATCAACAAAAAAAAAATGAAATTTTTTAATAAAGTTTTTTTTAGCATGATTATATTTTATGATAGTGTATTGATTTGTAAAAGGTTGTGTCAGTTTACAGGGCACTAATCTTGTTCATCACAAAACCAAATGTAAAAATATATAGACCACAACAAAAACAAGAGGGCCATGATGGCCCTGAGGTCGCTCACCTGTATATAGGCCCCCCCCCCACCCCCCAACGTTGCAGGGCCAATTTTAACCCAAGGGCTTTTATTTGCACAAACTTGGTAGACACCCATAAGAAGATGTTTCATGCTAAACATCTAAGCTCTAGCTCATTGGGCTTTTTAAAAGAAGATTTTTTTTAAAGTTTTTACTATACACATATAGTTAAAAACAATGACACCCCTGGGGCCGGGCCAGTTTTGACCCCAGGGCTTTTATTTGAACAAACTTTGTAGACACTAACTAGAAGATGTTTCATGCTTAATATCTAAACTCTAGCTATTTGGGTTTTTTCAAAGAAGATTTCAAGTTTTTGCTTTACACATATAAGGAAAAGCAATGATCCCCGGGGTGGGGCCAATTTTGACCCCAGGTCTTTTATTTGAACAAACTTTGTAGACACTCACTAAAAGATGTTTCATGCTTAATATCTTAACTATAGCTATTTGGGTTTTTTCAAAGAAGATTTTTTAAGTTTTTGCTATACACATATAAGGAAAATCAATGACCCCCGGGGCAATGCCAATTTTGACCCCAGGGCTTTTATTTGAACAAACTTTGTAGACACCTATTAGAACATGTTTGATGCTAAATATCTTAGCCATAGCTCTGGAGTTCTTTAAAAGAAGATTTTTTAAGTTTTTACTATATGCATATAGGGAAGATCAATGACCCCCCGGGGCAGGGCCAATTTTGACCCCAGGGCTTTTATTTGAACAAACTTGGTAGAAACTTATTAGAACATGTTTCATGCTAAATATCTTAGCTCTAACTCTTTGGGTTCTTTAAAAGAAGATTTTTAAGTTTTTACTATATGCATATAGGGAAAATCAATGACCCCCTGGGGCGGGGCCAATTTTGACCCCAGGGCTTTTATTTGAACAAACTTGGTAGACACTGATTAGAACATGTTTGATGCTCAATATCTTAGCCATAGCTCTTTGAGTTCTTTAAAAGAAGATTTTTTAAGTTTTTACTATATGCATATAGGGAAAACCAATGACCCCCCAGGGCGGGGCCAATTTTGACCCAAGGGCTTTTATTTGAACAAACTTGGTAGACACCCATTAGAACATGTTTCATGCTAAATATCTTAGCTCTAGCTCTTTGAGTTCTTTAAAAGAAGATTTTTTAAGTTTTTACTATATGCATATAGGGAAAATCAATGACCCCCTGGGGCGGGGACAATTTTGACCCCAGGGCTTTTATTTGAACAAACTTGGTAGACACTCACTAGAAGATGTTTCATGCCAAATATCTAAGCTCTAGCTCTTATGGTTTTTTAAAAGAAGATATTTAAAGTTTTTTCTTTCGGTTGCCATGGCAACCAGAGTTCTGCATGGAATTAAATTCTTTGAACAATTTTTATAGGTGACCACCAAAGGAACATTCCTGTGAAGTTTGGATGAAATTGGCTTAGTGGTTTATGTGGAGATGTCATTTAAAGTAAAAGTTTACGGACGGACGACGGACGGACGCCGGACGAAAAGCGATCACAAAAGCTCACCCTGTCACTTTGTGACAGGTGAGCTAAAAATGATATATATTTAAAGGACTGTTTTCATCGCAAAAAAAATGTTAATTTTGTTGATTAACTTACTGAATCTTACCATCTCACTGATACTAATAAACAAAACTTGGATGAAAGAAATTACTAACTTTCATCAATTAAATAAAACACTTAAGCGACTTTTTCTACTATTCAGATTTTACTGTTTAAAACAACAGTCAATGTTATTTATCATAAATCAAATATCATTTATAATGTTTATGACATTGAAAAAGAAAAATTTTAGTTGTGCACCCTTAGCTTTCATTTCTGTTAGAAAAACTATTCTGTGTTGCTGACCCAGAGTCATGGAAATAGTCCAGTTTAAGTTAAGAACTTTCCATTGTGTTATTTTAAAACTTTTTTTTTTAAATCAACCTGAAGTATTACCATATTTTGGCCAGGAATTATAACTATACATGTATGTAGTTTGCAGCTTAGCAAGCCTATCATTCAGCAATTTAAAGTTAGAACTTCATGTAAGATCAATCTTTGTTCATAGAACAATCAAATAACTTATTAAAACCTGAGACACATTCAATTGACCATAACTCTGCCTTGTTTTAATATAAAACCGTTTTTACTGCCTAGAAATCTGATTGTAACCACTGTAAATGACAACAATAAATTAACAATTTCCTCGATTCATGGCTCACTGTTCTTCTATATTTTTCATCTCCACTATTGTTGACATCATCATCTATTTTTATCACTCTGGAGAGAAATCAATGGCCACTCTTTCACGTTGTATTGGATATACATTTCTGTGAGAATCAATATTTCAGCGCCATGTAAAAACATAGAAAGCTTCATTGCTTTCTATATGAACGCTGGTATGAAAAAATGTCTCTTTAATGTTAACTGACATATTGAATTCTTATTGAAATTCAATTCTATAGCTCTTGAAATAAATAAAAAATCTTTTGAAATAAGCTTATTTATCTTCATTATTTCAAGGGTAATTCACATCTCTACTTTTAACGTCAATGACAACGTGAACGTCTTTTGACGTCATTTGTAAAATGATATCAAGGGTCCTTTTCTCATGCCTACATTCATATGACTATTATGCTGAGTACAGATATAACTTATAATTAGAGGCAAATTAAAATTGTGGATTTATGCCTTCACTGTAAAATCAATTTACAGCGACAATGTTCCAACTTCTATATAAAGAAGTGGTATTTATATACAGCATTTTCAAAGTATATTTTTCCCTTTCAGTTACCAAAAAAAAAATTCAGGGGGTTCTGAAGACAAAAGTTGGATTAATATAAAAAAAAATGTTGTGACATATATATGCATAAATTTATGAAAACTTCCTTTGACTGAAAAAGAAACTCTCTTCCCAAACAACAAAAAAAGGTTAAGCTGATAATGAAAATTTAGAAGATAATGGAAATTTACACAAGACCCATAAAAAGCTACTGGATTTTCCCAAATCAGACAAAAATTATGCAGAACTTATGTCAGTTCCACACAAAACTGCTTTTAGCAGTTATAAAACAAGCTGAAAAATAAAATGCAAAAAAATATTTCCACTAGTTTTCCATTTTATGCCAGTTTTCTCAATATAGAAGAAACATGACCTAAATTATGCCAAATAAAGTACATATCATTTTTTCCTAGAGCAATAAGTAAGGGAAGCAACTCCTATCAAATATACCGACTGAGTTTATAACAGCCTTGTCTTCTCCTGGTAGAACAAAATTGGAAACTCACCAAATACCTTAAATGTCACAAATAATCAAGAACCGGTGGTAAAACGTCAGAAAAAAATATTATAGTGCCAAAAATATTTCATATATATCTGGAATGTGAAACTAAAAGTAAATAATACTTTGCCAAAAAAATCTTATAAACGTTTTTGTTGAGATATTACACTAAGTAAATAACTCAGCAGCCAAGTAAAGTTTATATTCACGTTACCTTGAATCATTCTATTTGAATTTGAATAGTAATGATGATATTGAAACTTTATGAAGCAAACATATAAAACCATGTAGGATTTTTACTATTATTAGATACCTTAGTAAGAATAAAGTAAGATAATTTTCTTCCAATTTAAAATTTATTATTTTCATTGGAAATCTACTGGAATAGACTGTTTAAGAGCTGCAACGATACAGTTACTTAAGAAGCGTACTTCAATATGCCACATCTATATATTGCCAGTAATTTTGGAACCTGGGAAATTAATTTTGCCATTTTTGAAATGATCATTCTTGATCTCTATGAGTTTTGCTTGTACTGTTGCCTATAATTAATGAAAAATGTTCCATTACAAGTGTTGACTCCCCTGCTGAATTGACACTGGAAAATGAATTCATGCAACATACATGATGTAGGCTACTTGGCACTGATAATTTTTTGTTATTTTGTCAAATTGATGCGGGTCCAGGTGCAATCCTAAGTGCTTAAAGGCCCAACTGGACTATAAAAGCCAGCAGATGGCGCTAGGGCAGGTTTCTTATTAATTTTATGCATGCTTCACTTCAGGGACCCTTTTTCAAAGATTTAAGATTAATTACCAAATACATTTAAACAACACTTGGCATGTATGTAGGCATAGATATTCTTGATATAGATTGACCAAAATTATTCAAAATAAAACTTTGTTAAGTGTGTTTCTGGAAAAAAATACTGGCTGTCAAATTTGAAATTTGAATTTCCATGGGAGGAGCCAACTGATCATTACAGGTCATGAACCTTCAGTAGTAAACAGATGCACGTGGCAGTGTTTATTTCAGTGAGAGAGATTTGTAGCAGACGATATATATTTCAGGGAGAGAGATTTTCAGCAGACGACACATTCGAATGCTGAATACATGATAAGAAAAAACAATAACTTTTACTGATCTTACTTTATCAAAAAGTATTTATATCCAACAAATTTACAATAATCCATTAATCTATGATTTTTTTTTTAATTTCAAAGTACTGATTAAACTTGTATTTAAATGGTTTAAACTTCATGAAAACAGTAAAAGTAACTTCCAGGTATAGTTCATTTACACAATATATTTTGTTGTAAGTATCTTGTAGTCAAAATAACATTTCACAAATTTTAATGTTTATCATTTGTATAAAATTTTTATATATTAATAGTTTAAAAAATTTTTTAATTCCTGTCAAGATCATTTTTAGCAGTTTTTCTTAAAAGAAATGTCCCATGTAAGGCACATCTTTTGGATTTGGATATAGTTGTCTGGCTTGATGAAAAAAAACTGACTTCAAAAATAATATCTGGACAAGATGGCTTGATAATGTCTTTTAATTAATCTGATTAACCTGTGAGTTATATAAAACATCCATTAAACCTCTCCTGTGTAAAATCAGCTGTTTTGTTTATATTCTCTCTGTAGGTTAACACTGCATTCTATTTTTAGCTCATGGTTTATAACAGACAGTTTTACACCACTGATTAGTCACACCCACAAATACTCGCTGCCGCGGCAGCGAATGTTGCCCCTTTAATGCCACATTTCTCTGTAACATGGCATTGATCGCAAACATTCTGTCTTCTAGAACTTCAATGAACTATTTTTCCTATAATTTAAAAGTAACTGTCACATACAGTACATAGCATTCTTTCCTTATAGACTATTTATCTGACTTAAGTCTCTTTTGTCTAGTATTATAATTCATTGTGTGACATCATCTATTAGCTATGTTTCTGGATGTAGATATAGCTTATATTTTTTGTTTATCTTTGAAGTTAAGAAATATATGTGACTTATGTTTCATTGACTCACTATAAAAACCTATAACCTATGTCCGCAATCTGGTACATGTAATATAAAAATCAACTACATTGTGACAAAAAATCCCAGGTTGTGTTCCTGCATAACTAACTTGCCAAAAGACTTAAGGAAATTAATGAATACCGAGTCAAGTACAGGTGTAAACAAGTAGCAATTTGTGTTATTCCTAAAATTTTAAAGCCACCCCAAAGACTGAAAGAGAACAGATAAAGATCTGTTTTTTATTTATCTCTGTAATTCAGTATTTCTATAACTATATAACGGTGACATTCAATACTGTTATATATATAGTATATATATAAATAATCCAAATTTTTATAAGTCAATATAATTGCCCAAAATTATACAATACCAACCAAACCAACACTGAATTCAACAGTCATGTCCATAGAACATTTCTAAATTATTATTCTGAATAATAAAAATGCGAAAAGAAAAATGCTAATACCTCTACTGAAATCAACAAGATCTTGACCTGTGTTTATATTTTCCATTATACAAACAAACGCTTCTGCATCTTGCCTTTGAGCAAAACAATTGTACTAAAATGTTATCAACACAGTTTGACAGATCAAACGCTCCAACGGTAACAACCAAATTATTCCGATTATCCAGCTTCCATGACGCATGCGCAACAATTATATGTTAAACGCCGTCATATAACGTTCCGTTTAGTTTTGCGAAAATTTTGTGGGTATGAACCATCGTAATTGCCTTTTTCCCATTTTTTAATTTCAGTTAGGATTGATTTTTGTAAGTAGTTATGATATAATTAAGTAGACTTCATAAAATAGTGATATGAAAAATCATGTTAAACTGTTAATTTATATATTTTCCAAAAATCCTTAACATCCAGCCATTGGCTGGACCTGTTACTGAACATGCCAATTATGTTTCTCGTTATAAATTAGCTAATAGCTTGAATAACTGCAAGGATCATATCTCAGAAACGCTTTTGTGGTAGCAACTTGAAACTTAATTGACGGACAGATCTTATTCAGGAGTGCAGCAAAACAAGAATGATAACTCTACTTTTCATATTTTTTATAGTTATTGCCATTGGTTGTTTTTCATGCTTAGTATTTGTCTCGAGCGTGGCTTGAAGAATTGGAGAGATGTCATTGAATGCAATACTCAGAAATGATGATATGATAAAATCTATCATATTTTTTTTAGTTTTTAGTTATTGTGCTTTGTTATTTTTCAGCTTCCATGAAAAATATATAGTCAGGAGCATAACTTTTAAGTATATGTAATATCAATTTCAAACTTCGTAGGTGGATAGATCCCATTCAGAATTGTATTCCACAAGAGTGACAACTTTACCCATTATATAATCTTTACTTCCCTTTGTTATTTTTCCAGAGCTTAACTTGAAAGGTCTTGGAGATATCAACTTGAAATTCCATAGGTGGATAGATCTTAGTTAAGATACCAATAAACTCAGTCCCCTACAGTACCTAGCCACATAGAACCATTAGTAATGCACTCAGCAGGGCAACAAACAAAAAAGTTTATATTTAAAGCTAGATGCATCATTAGTCCTGTAGTAAAATTGGAGGTCTTTCTAGTCTTAAGTCATTTATCTTTTTCTTGAAAATTGAAAGTCGTTTCTATGACTTATATGAAGATGTTAGGTTGTTCATATTATAGTGCGTGTAATTTTCAGCAATGCTGTTAATTTATGCTTTGGAATTTTGGTCATAGGGTGATTGTTAAACAACAACTCTAATTTTCACTGTTAACACTTCATCTGCTGGAGAAAACAAAAGTAAATAAAAAATGTAGTTTCCTTTGTCAGGGCCAGTCTTCATATCTGACCAAGGTACATGCACACCAATATAGTTTTGCCAGTGTCGAGGATGAGGGTTTAAATAAGTGGAAATTCATAAACAACAATCTATTAGCAGTTATATGACATATTTTAATTCAGATTCAACATAATTCTATCATAAATATATAACATACATGTACATAAAGTCATTCCAATCCTTGATAATATTATAACCATAAAAAGAACATAATATAACAATTTTCAACACAACACTAATCCTGTACTGTGTATGTGTAAAATATAACATTATTGTCCAGAAACTGATCTAATGTTGATTTCACACACAAATAATGACAGAAAACAAAACTTTGTTTTACGAAATACAGAAAACAAAACTTTGTTTTACAAAATACAGCACAAGTTAGATTTTGTTTTCTTACATTGATCATAAACAAGGTCAACAGAAATAAAACAATGGTCCATACTGTTTTGCAAAGCCATACAGGAATATATACTGTGAAACAGACATAACTGTGCAAAGCAAATAAAATACAATATAACAACACACTGATCATAGGAAAAACTACAAGAGTGCCATCATAGCCCTATATTGCTCACCAGACTATGAAGTTTTCTCTTTATATGTAAATATGTTAGGAAATTTACACCAACCAAAAATTAATTATATCAAAATCTGACCAACAGATTTAACAAACTGTATATTCTGTAGAAAATACTTCAGAAGGTGTTATATTTTCCAGGAGTACATTGATTAATGTACAAATAAAAATTTTAATTTCATCAAAATAAAATGTTTTGTTTTTGTGTTATTTTTCTTCTGAATTATTCATGCTGGAAGCTCAAAATGTGTTTATTTCCTTGGATTTATAATTAACTGTTCTTGGATACTCAGTTTTCTTTTTAGTTTTCCCATATCTACATATAGCCATATCTATATATAGGGAAAAAATCTACCCTATAAGGTAGCCATGTTTTTTCTCGAATCAAAATAATCAAAATATATTTAGTAGGTGGTCACACTAGTATAATTTCTGTGAAATAATTAAATTTAGAAGGACTTAACCCATTACTGTACAAATTGCTCTCCTTCTATGTTTTTTAGCCAAAGAGTGGATGAGAAAACATAGCCACGTAGGAACTTATGAAATGAATGTCATCAAAAAGGAAAGTACAGTTGCCTTCTGTTTCTGTAGCCACCTAAGAATCCAAATGTTAGCACACTTAAAGGCACATTATGCCTCAGAAATCCTTTTTATATATTCTTTAAAAATGTCAAACATGTGTTTAATAATGTTTTAATAATGGATTCAGAGCATATTCAATGTTTTTCAACTGGCGAAAGTTGCGCTGAATGTGCAGTAATACATATATGTTGTAAAGGTATCAAAATGTAAACAAAGTAGTAGTTTGACTTCCATACAAAATACTAATTCACTATAATTATACCCATTGTTAATACAGCAAAAGAAGTAAAAGATCATTTATGTGGTAAATGAGTATTTTTTAGAAACTTAAACAAGATACATTTTTTCTTCTTTTGACAAATAAAAATGATTTCATTTCTGAGGCATAATAGGCCTTTAAGACAAACAAGGGACAGCGAGTGATCACAATAGCAAATCTAGAGCATGATGTGCTCTGGTAAGCTCAAAATAAGGTAGTACACATACAATGTATAAATAGGTCAAATGCATAAATAAATCTATCCCAGGGAAATGTAAATTTACCTACGATATATGTGTGAATGTCTTCATACAATGAGAAGTCAATGTATACAGTATAACTTAACCAATCCCAATCTTAACATACTAAATTTCTTAAATGGACTTGTCCAGCTTACATTTTAGGAACTGTCCATTATTAATCTTGGGCATATCAAGATGAAAACTAAAAGTCAGTCAACAGTACAGAGCTTGGTCAGACTGCATGGATGTGCAGGCTGGCCTGGCTCTATACTGTTAACATCTTTTCCAGTTCCTGCAGGCTAAGGACTGATGTAAATAAGATTTCCTCTGTAAGTAATTATATAAATACTTTACAAGAATTGACAAATAAACTTTCATGAGTTGGATTGACATACACTTAAAAAAATAAATCATTAAAGAAAGTTATATTAAATACATCATGTTTAAAAGCGAGACTTATCGAAAAATAAAGTACATGAAAATAAGTCACTATCCTTAGCAATGCTTTATTACACATGACCATGAAGTTCAACTTAGGTGATATTAAATGAAGTTTAACAGATCAGCCGTCTAAAATCCCCTCCCCGTGCTAGATTGACCCCCTTTTATACAAATATAATATTTACAGAATATTACAAAGTAATATGTATAATTATGCATAGCACTAACATACAGCTTCCATAATAAATAAAAACACATCTTGCACTATTCTAGAAAAAAAGAGTTTTCTCTCTTCATGTTGGAAATTTTGTCACAGGTTCAGTTAAAGTTACTAGGTTAAACAATAAATGCAATTTTACTTATACATTCAAAAATAAGGTAAATCAATCTCATAAAAGACAGTCCTTCTTTTTGCACCTATACATGATCTTGGGAAAAAAGCAGTGGAGCATCAGCTAGGACCTTCTTTTAAAGCTGCATGTTTCAGACGTGCCAAAATATTTAAAGAGAATCAAACTTGAGAAAAATGTTCTAAGATTTTAAGGAAAGTAAAATGATTTAAAATTTATGAGATAATTGACATGTCTTTTGTGATTAATAACTGATTTTGCAGTATTTATAACCATAATTCTACTGCATGACTAAAGCAGTAAGGGGTATTTTTTGCATATTTTTACCTTTTTTGGTAATTTTCGTGGTTTGTAAGTGCTGTTTTCAATGTGAAAATCACTTTCTTTGTTCACTTCACAATGCTTTACTTTTAAATATATTTTCAAAATTTTCATGAAAATTTGCATGAATTTGGAGGCATGCTGCTTTAAGACAGTTTGAATACTATCACAGTATCTTAAACTAAATACAAATCATTTCAATTAGTGAAGAAAAATAATTTCTTTTAAATCTTTTTAAGTTTATCATCTTCTTTAATCTAGCTAAGTCATGTTTTCATTAAAAATACTCTGTTTCAAAAATAAATCAAAGGTAGGGAAGGTATATCTTATTTTCACACTCATCTCTGGAATACTGCCATTTTTCTTTATTGTAAAATATATGTACTTTAAAGACTGGATTTAGCATGAACCATTGTAACAGTTGTTAACTCTTGTGTATTAAGGGGAACGACTATCAAAAAACAATTTTGATCAAACATTTTTTTTTTTAAAAAGGGGCATAACTCCAAATTATAAAACTTATTTTAGAATACAGTTTTATATCTTGCAACTTCATCAACTCATGATAAGCAAAAATTTCAAGTTTCAAATTAAAGCCTTTTAAAATATTTGAATAATTGGCTACATTAAAGTTATGCATCATGACAACAATGGTGTTGCAGCAATCATAATGGCTCAACTTTTTCTTTAAAAAAAAGCATGCTGAAAAATATTTTCTTTATTCTGTTACCAGAGACCAAACTGTTTTCTTAACGTAACTTAATCTATATACATGAAAAAAAGAAATACAAGAAAATCTTGAATTTCTGTTCAGGAAACTATCTCTAGTTAGAGATAAAAATTGTCTTTAAAAAAATTAAGCTATCCGTAGCATGGGTCCAGCTAAATATTCCATCAATACTATTACATGTACACTTTAAATATAGATACATAACCTGTATAAAATACCATCTATTACACACTCTGTGGTTCCCATTATTTTAGTTTTTATTTTACAATGCAAGTTCTGTACACTTTATATACACTTTTCACAATCTCGAACTGTCTATGCTGGATTTGTGCATAAACATTACACACTGCTAGAACACACGGAATCTGTAGAAAGTACACATATGCCAACTGAAGTTCCAGTTTAAAATCAATGAGAGTACATAAACAATTATCACACCTGTGACAGGAAATAGCAAGGCTCGAGTGTTCTTTAAAAATGGTAACGCTGAAATTGAAAAATGAAAAAAATACATGTACATACGGTACATTTTAAAATAATTTCAAATAAAAAGTAAGTCGAATTCGTAAAACATCATTGCTTCTCTCTCATTTTTTAAATAAATTATTGAAGTTACAGCAAAATCCCTAAATTATGAAAGTGACATTAGTCAATGTAAATTTGGGGTCAAGGTCATATTTCAGAGGAAATTTTTGTGGTTAGAAATGTTGAAAACTGTACCTTATGAAATAAAGACGTTGTGGCCTTTATTGGCAGATAAGACAAAAATATAATGTCTCCATTTCATCAAACGACATAAACATCAATACATACTAGCATTTTATTTCAAAGAGTATGGTTATTGTTCCAGATTACAGTTGGGGGTTTTATGCCAATTTATGTCATTGCAAGTAGCAACTATAAATGTCATTATTGGCTACTTATTAGCTTATAGGAGTCAGGACTATTATATTAATGGTATATAAGTCACAGTGCTATTTTTTGTTGTTTGTTTTATTAGGTTTTATGTCACACCTACACAGTATAGGTCATATCGCGACGTTCCAGCTTTACTGGAGGAACACCTCAGGTGTCCTTTCGTGCATTCTTTATTAGGCGTGAATGGGCACCTGAGTAGAACCACTGACGTTTCTTAAGCTAACTGGATGGCTTCCTCACACAGTGCTATAAGTCAATATTTATATTTGTTAGTATGCAAATTTTTCTCATAGTAAGAGTGGACTTAATTTATGCAAATATACATCAATGCCATAAGATGATATAACCAAATTTATATTTCAGGGCTATAAGTAAATTGTTGGTCAGTCTGGGCTCTGTACCAGAGGACATGATAGTGGCAATTGTATTAGTCAGAACTGTAAGCCGATCTATCTCATTGACAGTCGTGGCTTTATACACTACTTAATATGTAACCAAATAATCTTGAGTCAATTTTAATTTTATAACAGTCTTACATCTAGAATACAATTATGCTTATGTAAAGCTTGAATAATTGCAAGTAGATTTATATTATCATTATGAACTTACCACTGTAACCAAGAAATGTGATGTATATATAGTAACAAATTGCCACCAACCACAGTGTATTACCAAAGAATCGACCAACAAACCAGTCTTGGTTTATCACAGCTGTAACAAAAATTGAAACATTAAATAAATTACATCATAAAGTATAGTAAAAAGTCTTTCAATGCAAGAAAAAACAAAATTTTACAGTTTTACTACATACAGTAAATTCCACTTGTAACAATATTGCTTATAACAATGCTGTTTCCACGGTCCCGACTTTTGTTTCAAAATTGGTTGCCTCCTGGATATAACAATATAAATTCAGCGATTCCCTTAATATTGTTATTGTACTGTACTTTTAGTTAAAAGACAGACCTTTGGAAAGATTAAAACTTAAGTTACATAGATGATACTGAATGAGTGTAGGTTTAATACTAAATTTATTGAACGAGTTGAATAAAATTATACTACACGAGCCTCTGGCGAGCATAATATTGTTTTATTCAACAAGTTCAATAAATTTAGTATTGAATCTACATGATTATAATACTATTTCTTTAATGTTTATTAAGCTCAAATTTGATATTTTAAAATGCTGATAAATGCTATACGGTCTCTTTTTAATTGTAAAATAAACATCTTTTGCATTTTTGTTCAAGCTGTATGTATCATGAAAGAAAGATCTTGACTTACAACTTGTGTGTAAAATTTTATATCATTTGCTCACTTCGTGCTTCCAGAATTATTGTATAAAATGTGATAAATAAGCCCAAAACTATTTAACTCAAAATCGCATTTAAACTCACAATTTTATTATCTTTTGAATATCTTATGTTAAGTGCTCCAGCTGATCAATTTAAGAAATTCAAATTTAATGTTTTTTCCCCCGCTTTTGGACCTTTGTGGAGTTGCTTCAACTTAAGAAATGATTTATGCAAAAATAAACAGCCATGGCATAATCATAGAACCATACTACAGTTGTTTGTGCAGCCAAATCATGCTCTATACATAATACCTCTGGCTGACAAATTTTTAACTTGACATCCCTAAATTAATAATGGTCTGCTGCAAAAAAGGAAGCAGGACAAGTCCATTCTTCAGGACAAGGGTAAACAAAATGACTTACAGTGTAGAAAAGCCAGCTGAAAAAGATGAAGAATCATAAGAAGAGGGAAGAAGGCGTTGAGATGAACGTCAAAAGCGTAACCCCACTCTACGTCCTGACCTTTCGGGATCTCTTGACCTCTGGGCGGCGATATTACCATATATCTGTTTGTAATAAACCTATCAAAAACAAATCATTATAATTATTAAAACTGATCTGACTATCAATAAAGATCATCAAAAATGTCATAAACCTTATCCTAAAATAAAAATGATATATAAAAACAACAAAACTAAATGGAGCATCTACGGCTGAGTGTTTAACGTCTTTGACTTCAAGCCACTTCCCCTTACTGCTGTTCTAGGTTAAAATTTGGATAATTTCATGTGAGTTTTGCTATCTAGCAAGCTTACAGAATGTTGGTGGTTCTACTCAGATGCTCACTCATGCCAGATATACAAGGAGGGGCACCTAAAGTCTTTCTCCACCAGTATAAAGCTGGACAAAAATCACCATATCGCTGATACAGTGTTGACAGGGCCTTTTTTCTTTCTATAACAGGGGCCGGTATAGGGCTGCTTCCCCAAAGAAAATTTCTTTAAAATCATGCAATTTTCCCCAGAAATTGAATTTACATCAAGTTTTTTCTTCCCCTTTTGCAAATATACCATGTAATTTTTCCCCAAAATTAAGGGCTGGGCTGCTTCCCCAACTTGTGAAAAAAAGCCCTGGTTGGTGCAATTTAAAACCAAACAAACAGCAATTTTTATGTTATATCATTTACAAAATATGTTGGGAAAGGATATGGGCATAATGCAGCAACAAAATTATCAAGTTTTTAGACATAAGCCAATCAATATCTGGATATCACCATTAATCTATTGGAACCTAGCTGGATAGGTAACTCACATACAAAAATTCATCTTCAAAGATACTTGATATTTAAACAAAAGCTTGGAAGCCCGAGCAATAAAAAAGCAGGCGTAGACAATTATTTTCAGAGTCACTAGTCCTGCAGGACAAGTAGCTTCCATTTCCATTGTGCTGGCAACATTTTTCTACTTGTCCTGCATCAAGTACTCTTAAATAATACTTGTAATTAAGAGCGGACAAGTGGAATTTTCGATCTCTGAAAAGACTTTACTTTTTACTTCAGAATGTGTTTTATATACATGCTTTGTAGGCATTCTTACCAGAACAATGTGGCAATTAGTAGTCCCACGCCTATACAGTCTACAAATACCACCCAGAGTATAAACTTGAGAAATCCTAGAAAATGTAGACCTAGCACCACAGCAAATCCAATTGATGGAAACTGGAAATTAAACAAAGAAAAATCTAGTGACTGTATTCCTAAAAACTTTCACAGATATAATATATCTCAATTTTTATAGGATGTTTCACGTTTTTAATAAGGATGTGGTTTTTGCGGGAACAAACTTTCGCACAATATATATATATATTTTGACAGCGAATTTCGCAAATATTTAGTCACTGTGGTAAAGAGAATATATATGTTACTTCATATTACTAAGATCACAGTTTGTTACTATATTTGTTCTCTCTAAACCAGCAAGACATGACTAAGGCATACAATATTGATACTAGAAATGTGTCATCATGCCACGGATGCCCCCGCATGCAGCCAAAATTTCAGATGTTATAATATTTAGTTCCAAATTTGTTTGCACAAATAATTTTTTTCATTTTAAGTTCAAAGCCCTTAAAACTTTTCAATGTTAACACAAACCATTTTCATACAATGTTCAAGGCACTGAAATTATTCAGTCTAAACCTTTTGAAAATAGCATATTTCATATTTGTAGCCAAAATAATGGCTACATACATTTCAGTGCTGAAACTGAAAGTTCAAAATTTTTACAACATTCAAGAAAGATAAGTTTGTCCAAAATCATTGAACCACGACCAAATTCAAACTTAAACTGCTTATTCCTAAGATGTATCTATATTATTTTCAAAGTGAAAGGGACATAACTCTGCCAAAAGTCATCGAACCATGACCAAATTCAAACTTGACCTGCCCATTCCTTTGACATATCCATATGTCAAATTTGAGTAGTTGGGTAGATAATGAACAGAAACTGTAAATTTCATATTATTTTCAAAGTGAAAGGGGCATTACTCTGCCAAAAATCATTGAACCATGACCAAATTCCAACTTGGCCTGGGCATTCCAAAAATATATCCATATCTCAAATTTGAGTTGAATGTGTTGTACCATTGGGAGATAATAAACAGAAACTGAAAATTTCATATTATTTTCAAAGTGAAAGGGGCATAACTCTGCCAAAAATCATTGAACCATAACCAACTTTGAACTTGACCTGCGCATTCCCTTAACGTATCCATATGTCAAGTTTGAGTTAAAAGTGTTGTACCATTGGGGAGATAATGACCGGAAACTGAAAATTTCATATCATTTCCAAAGTGAAAGGGGCATAACTCTGCCAAAAATCATTGAACCATGACCAAATTTCGAACTTGACCTGTATTTTCTCACGACATATCCATATGTCAAATTTGAGTTGAATGTGTTGTACTGTTGGGGAGATAATGAACGGAAACTGAAAATTTCATATTATTTTCAAAGTAAAAGGGGCATAACATCTGCCAAAAATCATCGAACCCATGACCAAATTCGAACTTTGACCTGTATTTTTCTCATGACATAATCCATATGTCAAAGTTTGAGTTGAATGTGTTGTACCATTGGGAGATAATGAACGGAAACTGAAAATTTCATATTATTTTAAAGTAAAGGGGCATAACTCTGCAAAAATCATCAAAACCATGACCAAATTCGAACTTGACTTGTATTTTCTCACGACATATCCATATGTCAAATTTGAGTTGAATGTGTGCAACCGTTACTAAGATAATGAACGGAAACTGATGATGACGGAATGACAGAATGACGGAATGACGGAAGGACGGAAGGACGGAACAGGGTAACACTTTATGCCCCGGCCATTACATGGCGGGGGCATAAAAATCTTTAAACTTTACCTATATTAAATTTAAATAATCTACTTGAAAAAGAAACCAATTAATGCATGATTTTCAGAGAAAACTGAAATGTACATGTAATAAGGCTAAATCAACAATTATAGATTTGAGAAAGGATTTTAAACCAAGCAAACATTACATACTTATCAACCAAAAACTCAGCAAGACTAGGAAAGCAGGGTCATCTCTTGCCCACTGGTCTTTTGTGTCTGAAATAAGATATACAGAGCACTTATTATTAAGTGAATAACTCAAATTTCCATAGCTGAAGGTGAAAGAGATAAAATGTTACAGTTAGTGCTTGAAACAAAACAAAACAATGCAATACAGATATTGAATCTGTTCAATTTACAAACCTATACATCATTAGCATGTAATGTTGGCATTTGTAAATTGTATGAATGGGTGGATAATTACTTTATGCATATACACAGTCATGTATTTACATGAATTTTCAGAAAAGATTACTTAAATTAAGTCTTTTGTGAAAACTGATTCAGAATACTTCAAAGAAACCAGGACACTGAATAATGTTTCTTACTTACTTTTCCTATACTGAAAATTTCTGTATCTGAAAAAGGCAGAAAAGTTTCTTTTAAATAATTGAAATAAACAAACACAAACATTCAGTAATTATTTATTGCATACATTTCGGCTATATGCCTTCATCAGTGCAAAACATAAGGAAGCGACGTCATAACGGAACACGCGTAAAACTTTATGGCGTTTAGCAGCAAAAATAGGGTAACATGTAGAAACAAATATTTATGTTATAAATAAAGCTGGTATATGTATTAAAATGGATCAATAGTGATACAGATGTCTATCAGACAGTGTTAATAAAAGTAAAATAATAGACAAACATAAATATATTCATGTTACACATTATAAATCAAACAATACTTTATTATTTGGTCCATTTGGAATCATAGTATTTTTTTTTTCTAAATAATTAAACACATACAGCAAGATTTTCAAATATATAAAATATCTTCTGGAGGTATGCTGTTTTAAACTATTATAGATACAGTGTAAGTAATTTTCCTTGAGCCCCTAATTTGAAAAAACCTTTATACATGTATATAATAATAATTGTATGCTTGCCTCCTTATTTCAAAATTTGAGGTATGTATAACTTTTAACAAGTCAATAGGAACACTATTTATCTTCATCGCTAACCTATAAAACTATTGTAAATACAATTTACAAAAACTTTATCTTACACTTTTTGTGGCGCTACAAACAGATATATCATTTGCCAGAATGCATATTCAAAATCCATCTGTTTAAATTTTAACAACCGCCTCAAATATTTCTGTCGTTTTGCATTTGCCGATAATCTCAGTTCCTGCCTCGCAGGGTCCTCTGTCTTGGAGAAGTATGGTGATGATGGGGGAGATGCATGTGGAGAAAGTGTCGGTGACATTGTCGGAGAAACACTCCGGTAACTGAAAGCATCTCTCTGACTGGTCATTATCAAACCTGAGAGAAACCTGCTTAAACAAAAAGACAGAAAAATATTAAACGAGTATAAATACCATTATTTAAATACACAGATTCTTAAGAATTATTTTTTAAAAAAATCTTGCAGACTGTGAGACATTAAATTATCACAAAAGAAATTTATGTTATGTGTATTGATAATATTGTTAATGCCAAAGATTAATGCAAGATATATTGGCTTTGCTGATGTTTATCTAATTATAGCAACATGTGCAGTTACATGACAGGTCATAACTCTATTGGGTCACCACTTCATTACACCAGAAACTTTTTTTCTAATTAAAAATAAAAGTATATATATACATGTATGGGGTATCCGTTTGAGTCTTGAAATGACTCTCTGACCCTTCAAATTTCCAAAAGGCCAGATTTGACCCTCAGGATTTTAACTGGAGGGTCAAATTTTGTTAAAATCATGGGGATTTTGCCTTGTAGTCGGTCAAACTTAGTCAAAATGACCCTAAGGATTTCATGGCTAGTGAACACCCTGTATAATATATATTATAATATATAATCAAAATCTTTAATGGATTATGATTATGGGCCCATATGGCTAGCCACTGCCTAAATAACAAAGCTAATTTCCCAAACACTATCTTTCCATTAACAAGTAGCCTAATTTATTCAGCATGAATGGATTGACCCATTTTACAAACTTTTTCATACCGTTGGAAAAAGACTGCCTGTCCAAAAATTATCTCGTTGTCTCTGACAAGTCTTATTAGTTGGACTAATAAATAATTAATGAATGTGATTAGGTAATTCATTATAGAATTAGTCTTTATAGCGAGCTCGACGAGCTGGCCCGAAGGGCCTGCTAGCAAAGCGAGCTTTACTGTAACGCGAGTACCTGCTAAGTGATGGTTTTGAAAACTTTCGTCCGAAGTACCGAATTGGACACATCGCAACTTTTCGAATTACAAGATAACGATAAAAGCCCATGTACTCTGATTGAAAACGGAAGCGTAGACTGGTGTCCTGCGCACTTATATAGGAACCATAATAGAAAGGGGGAACCAGAATAAACGGAAGCAGCGTATAAAATACCGAATGACAATTTTAAAACGGAAAATGTAAAATAAAAATTAACGATTATTTTAAACTATCTTACGGTAAAAGAAAATCGAGCTCGCTTTTTTGAGCTTTGCCCTTTTTCATATAACATAAAAATGTAAATTTTTCAACTAAATCAATTAGTGTAGTATTTACATCATGTTGGGGGTCTTGCGCGGCGGTGATTACTTGCGCCTTGAGAAATTTCCTTTCGTTTGGTTGTTTGTTTATGCTGTCGCTAGAATTTTTCACCAAAATTTGGACTTGGACTTACTTTGAGTTATAACAAGGTAAGAAAGTTAAAAAATATCTGTCAAACATTTTTTTCATTATTTTCGTCATCCTAATTTTTTATTCATAACAGCCCCCCGACTATTTTCCCATTATAATTCTAGTTTAAATTCAATCAGTTCAAAATTTCACGTCCAGTAAGTATTTAAAAAAATATCACATACAGATTTTAAACAAGATTGCAACCGCTTAAACGGTGTAAATTTTTTTTTCCCCTTTGCAAATAAAGATGTATTCATTTTTAATCTCCTGCCGATTCCACGCATTTTGTAAAATGGAAGCCCTCCCGGTTTTCAATTTTTTTTCTAGGAAGCGTAAAATTACTAAAAGGTGTCAACACAAAGATTTAATTTGTTAACTGGGGGTTTGTACTGGGTGTGTAGTCAAGGCATTCTTTGAAATTTATGGTACAGAAATTGAACGATTTGGACTTGTAGTGATGTTTTTCAGGTGTCCCAGGGTGTGATTAAGTGTGACAGTAAAATAAACAAACCCTTGATGTAAAATAAGTTTGTGTTACAGTTTTTTTTTTAAAACAGTTTAAAATTAACTTTTCATTAATTTGGAAATCACAAAAATTTATAATTGAAGTACTACTGGGGACCCATAAACTTTAAAAACAAGTACCAATACGTCATTCATTAAATGCGCAAGATCACCGGGGACAATTGAAATGTTGGATTAAACATGGTGGTAAGTGTTTACAACTTGTTTGCAATTCTGCAGTTAATTGAGTATTTTCCAAAAAAAATATTTGGGTGTCATTATATGTCTTTATGATTTTTGCAAATAGGAAAATAATTTTGATTATTTTGTATTTATTTGAATTGTAGTAAATTAGCCGATAAGTGTTTAGGTGCGCAAGATTACCGGACAGCATCGTATTATCTCTAAGAACAAAAAATTTCCTCATCCAAAATGTTGTATCCGACTACTCTACACCTTTACAAACATGACTAGGCACCAGTTGTTGATATTTTACTCGATCAAACATTAAATGAAACATTTCCTACCTTGGGTATGATATATTTTTAACCAGTTTGAATCTAACAATTCACAACATTTATTCAGAAAAACGTTAAAATAACCATGAAAATCCTGTTTTGCTGTCAAACGGAAGTTTACTTACGGGGTGCATACATAGGCCATGAGAATCGTTTTCGAATAGGTCAAAAGCAACTAAAAGTAGTTTCTAAAAACAGTCTGACGGTCAGATTACAGATCGATTGGCTGCAAAAAAGAGCAGGGAACCCCGTAAGATTCAATATAACATCAGGTTATTAAATGAAAATGTGATGTTTACAAGTATGAAATTTATTTAATAAAACTAACACTAAACTGCAGAATTGGTTTTTAAGAAAATGAAGTGATTCATAAGTATCTAGGATAATTTTTCATGTTTAGAAAAGTATTAATTATGCCATCAGTTGAAAATTTCAGTTAAAAGGGGATTTTCATCCTTCGGGACATTATTTTGTGAAAAATTTAGTCGGTCAAACCTGTATATAACAAGATCTTGCTGTTTTCAAACTTATTTTATGTTTTTTTGTTTGTTTTTCTTGCTATGATGTGTTATAGTTAAAAAATAATAATTAATGCCAAAAAACAGTTAATTTCAGTTAATTTTGACCAGGGTCTTTCTCTTTTTAATTTATAAGTATTAGTTTTATTTTCTACGAAAGTCATATCTATGAATATGACTCATATATTTTCATTTTTTCATTTTTTAATATTTTTCAGGTTTTTTTTCTTGATCTGATAATTGATAATGTTAAAATAATTACACATGCAGAAAATCGTTAAATTTGACCCATAAATAAAAAAAGTTATAAGTTATATTTGTTGCGCATTCTATAGGCGGATAGAAGATATCGAATATTAATAAGACTCTTTATTTTCAAACTAATAAATCAAGTGAATACAGTATAGCTCACGAAAATAATTTTCAAAATAGGTTGTTTTTGAGATTGGCAGTTTTTAAATATCATATTGTATAATATACGCCTGATAGCATTTAATGCGAGATGCTGAATTTAGCAACATAAAATATAATTTGGATCGTGAATGTGTAAATCTTGTAAATAAGTGTTTCTCCTATCATTGAATTAGGATTGAGCACCGACGATCTATATTTAGCTTGCAGCGACATGTCAGCTTTTAATTATTACTACCGGTGTATATATTAAAGGCCTTAAATGCTATTAGTTATATTTTACTGTTAATTAGTACCCAAAATTGTCACACATGTTCTAAATATCCATTAATACAATATTATAAAATATATGTTTACTCTTCCTACAGAAATAAACTTTTTTTTATGTCTTCGGCTCGTTGAAATATGGATATGATATTTGACACTTAAGTCTGATGCGCATACCCTCATTTTCATTAATGATACATTTTTTTATACGTCTAAAATTTTGTATCACTTCCAGAGTTACCAATTTTGCATCAAACTTCAAGTGTATGGTCATTCAAAAGTCAAAAGCCTCCGTAATTCCCGTTGGTTGGAGGACTATAATCACAATTAGCTGGTGCATTACATACACTTGCAAATGCTTGCATATTATTTCTTTCAGATAACTTAAAATGAAAGACTGAATATTTAATGTTTCTTTGTAGGTCTATGATCAGAATTTGTGTTTAGACTCAATCAAACAGAGTCTGCAATTTTCATATAATTTTGTTGCGATTAATGCTTCCGAGGGATCACTTCGATTCCAGATTTTTATACTTCACAACAGCAGGTGTCAAGTGCTGTGTGCAGCCGTACTTCACCTCAGTGTTGTTATATTTTTCTGTTCCTTCGGGATCATTGATGCCAGCACTATTAAGTGTTGAGAATTGAGTACCGCTCAAGCTGGTGCTAGGGGGCGTGAGGGATGTTGCACTTATTCATTATCCATCATGTACAGACGCAATCAAACCGAGTCTGCAATTTTTATATAATTTTGTTGTGATAAATGCTTCCGTGGGATCACTTTGTTTCAGGATTTTTAGACGAAGCAGTTTTAAGTTGCTTCCTTAAAGGAATCAATGTTATTGTGCTCATTCTTTCTAACATACATGTACTATATAATGCTTCGAATGCACTTTTGTTTTTATATACAGAATTAAAATCCGATTATTTTCATAGAATTTATTATCCTAATGAACAATTGGCCTGTAAGAGGCATTTGGTTCTAGCCGTGAGAAAAGTGCAGACAATGATCTGACGAACAATCTGTGCCACTGTTCGCTATTCAGTTAAATTAGCACTTATTTTGAAAATGATGAATGGTAATGTCCAATTTGAAAAATGGACTATTCATTTTGGATATTAAGCGTAAGCGTGGTAATGATTAAACAAATTAGTTTCAGCTTTGACTTTGGCTTTAATAGATTTATAAGATATTCAAACTGAATGTTTAAATGGGTGATTCGATACAATACGAGTATGCAAGGCACATTTAAGCAACTTTGTTTTAAATTGGATTAGGTAAGGGCACATCAATCTGAATTCTTATTAAACAAATAAAATGGAAGAGTTTATTACAACATCTGAATGTTTTAATTTATATAGTTGGTCTCAAACAATAGAAAACCAGTAATCATTGAATGTAAATTTCCATGAAGCTGGCCATTTGTTCCACTGCGAACCCAGACACTATCCCCTTGGTTTAAATCGATAATCCATTCTTTGGTTGTAGACGTGAATTCGTTATTAGTAGTACTGTCAGCATAAATATCGAATAAATGCACGCCTTCTTTCGTCAGTACTAAATAAAATTTCTGTCCATTCTCGATTGACATGGCTAGTGACACCAAGTATGCGCCTTTGGTGGGAGCAGTGATTACACCGGTGTTGGAATTGTAAGCACTTCCTATGTTTGCAAACACTTTGTCGAAAATAATCGTATCGCCTTGTCTAAGGTCAACTTCACTTTGTGATAAAGCGGCCGAAAAAGCAATATTCACAGGGTTACCTGTAATGTTAGAAAATGTTTTTAACGTAAGATGTAATTTTCTAGCAATCAAGACAACAAGAGATTGTCACAGACATTTTAGTAGCCCTCTACCTATGCTGTCATATTCTCTACCTCAATTAACTCATGTAAATTCACTTTTAAAGAATTTATTTCTGACACATAACTAGGAAGAAATTATGCAAAAATTAGGAAATTGACATTACTTTTACATCATGGGAACAAATGTTAAAGATCCTGTAACTCAAATTTTTTAAGGTTTTGTATCATTAATATGATGCTCAAATGAAGATATAGCAATATTGTAAGGTCCAAAAAGCATTATTTGTAAAGATATTACCGAATGTACATTTCATGTAAATAAAGAGAGGTAATTAGAAATTTATTTTCGATAAAGACGTAACCAAATTTTTAATGCATATATTTTACAGATTATTTATTATGCGAATAAACATTTGCAGTACATATTTAACATATTCTTGGAGGTTTGGAAATTGTTTTAGAAGAATAATTGTACACGTTTATAAACTTTCACTTAAATGTTGTTACATCATTAATTACAACATACTTTAAATTTAATGTTATGAGTAATTACAGGATGTTTGTAATGTATCAAATTTCATTGTTGTTGTTTATTTTAGTAATTTCTATAACCATAGCAACCACATTAAAAACATTTATATGCCATACATAATCTCCATATGGTCCTCTATCTACATACTAAGTATCTTCAGCCTCCCCTTTGAACTTTTTGTGTTATAGCAGGACCTAGATTTCTTGGTCCCCGATCTATATATTAAGTATCATCAACTTATCTTTTGTGCTTTTTAAGTCCCTCTGTCCACATACATGTATCAAGCATCATGAACATAGTTTTTGTAAGTTTTAAGTTCTCATCGGATCAAGATTTCTTTGAATGGACGAAATGACAGACATATAGACAGACGGACGGATGAAAAAATGAAAAAAAGATGATGGTGAAAGCGCGATGGTACGATGGTGAAAGCGAGATAGTACGGTGGTGAAAGCGCGATGGCACGATGGTGAAAACGCGATGGAACGATGGTGAAAACGCGATGGCACGATGATGAAAACACGATGGTGCGATGGTACGATGGTGGAAACGCGATGGTACGATGGTGAAATCACAATGGTACGATGGTGAAAACGCGATGTAACATCGCGCTTTCACTATCGTACTATCGCGCCATCGCGATTTCACCATCGTACCATTGTGATACGATGGTACGATGGTGAAAGCGAGATAGTACGGTGGTGAAAACGCGATGGTACGTTGGTGAAAACACGATGGTACGATGATGAAAACGCGATGGTACGTTGGTGAAAACACGATGGCGCGATAGTACGATAGTGAAAGCGCGATGTTTCACCATCGTGCAATAGCGTTTTCACCATCGTACCATCGCGTTTTCACGATCGTGCCATCGCGTTTTCACCATCGGACCATCGCATTTTCACCAACGTGCCATCGTCTTCCGGTGGTCATGCGCAATGCTATATTTTAATCAACAATGTATGCCTTCTTATTATTGAACCGCACACCCTTTCTATTTGTGTATCTTTTAGATCTTAGTGTTTGGAACATGAAATTAACAAAAGGCAATCACTCAAAAATTAAAACGAAGTTGTCATCCTTGTGGACTGTACATGTAAAGTTTTAAGTCGATATATAAAATAAAGCAAGAGAAAAAATGCAAACATATATATAGCATATAACCATATATTAAATAGTCGTTGATCTATATACAGTATCACATCATAATTTTTTGTAAAGATAACAAGTTTTATTATTTATAACTAAAATTAAATATCAAGTATTCTAAACTTGTTTTTTAATATCTACCTTAACAGAATCTGACATCTTTCTGTATGTGTACTGATTATACTGACCGAAAGGCGATGGTACGATGGAACGATGGTGAAAACGCAATGGGACGATGGTGAAAACGCGATGACACGATGGTGAAAACGCGATGGTACGATGATGAAAACGCGATGGTACGATGATGAAACACGATGGTATGATGGTGAAAGCGCGATGGTACGATGATTACTTAATCCAAAATCATCGAACCATCTTGAACTGCTGATTCCTTAGATGTATGTATATGTCAAATTTGAGTTGAATGTGTACAGCCATTTGGGAGATAATGAACGGAAACTAAAAATTTCTGATTTTTTTCAAAGTTCATGAGGGATAACTCTGTATGCTATCATCAAACCATGACCAAATTCGAGCATGACCAGTGTATTCTTATTACATATCCATATGTTAAATTTGAGTTGAATATGTACAACTGTTGGGGAGATAATGCACGGAAACTGAAAATTTCTTTCTTTTTTTCCAAGGTAAAAGTGGCATTTCTCTGCCAAAAATCATCAAACCATGACCAAATTCGAACTTGAGTTATGCCCCTTTCACTTTGAAAATAATTAGAAATTTTCAGTTTCCCTTCATTATCACCTCAAGGGTATTACACATTCAACTCAAATTTGACATATGGATATGTCAAAGGAATGCACAGGTCAAGTTCAAATTTGGTCATGGTTTTGATGATAGCTGACAGAGTTATCCCTCTTGTACTTTGAAAAAAAAATCAGAAATTTTTAGTTTCTGTTCATTATCTCCCCAATGGTTATACACAGTCAACTCATATTTGACATATAGATACATTTTATAGATACATCTTAGGAATAAGCTGTTCAAGTTTGAATTTGGCTGTGGTTGAATGATTTTGGACAAAGTTATCTCTCTTGAATATTGGAAAAATTTCAGCACTCATACTTTTGTGGAAATGCATGTATTCATTATTTTGGCTACACATATGCTATATGCAATTTACTAAAGGTTAACACTAAATAGTTTCAGTGCCTTGAACTTTGTATAAAATGATCTGTGTTAACATTGAATAGTTTTAAGGGCTTTGAACTTTAAATGTGAAAACAAATTTGGAACGAAATATTATAACATTTGAAATTTTGGCTGCATGCGGGGGCATCCGTAGCGTGACGACACATTTCTAGTTGTATTTGTTTCAGTGTTTGGGCAATTCAAAATACATATGCAACGTACTGTATGTCGATAAATTCATACCTGGTTGTGGCGGAGATGTTGCAGGAAGTGTTGGCGAGAAGGTAAACGCACGTTTTCCCATTGTTTCTGTGAAGAATACAAAAGAGCGATTTGAAACTTCTGACCTAATCTTTCATGAAGAAACATTATTTGAGTTGAATTACCATACATTATAGTATTTATTTCCTTTATTATATACATATTCATATTTATAAAATATACATTTACATATCGAAGATAAAGCAGCTTGCTTGTCAGGTATGAGAAAAAAGATTGTCAAGGCAGAGTAACAATTAAAGAACGTACCCATCGACAAATCCAGCAACACAGTGCCACCACACTAGGGCACCGAATGTTCCATTATAATTTTAAAAACGAAATTATTAGCATTACAGAAGGACTGGCTTCTGTCAATAAATATGTTATCGGTTATAATAAGATTTATAATACTGCACGTTTGTAATGGCGTTTTTCATTTGATTATCGTGACGTTTATATACATGTAGTGTTATATAAACGGCTGCTTAGATATTTCACTTTTTTATAAAAAAGAAGCTTGCTGTATTGTAAATTCGTTATAAAGATTCCTGATAAGTTATATCGCCGTATAGAACCGGTTGTTTTAAATATAACACTCGCCTAGCGTCTCTGGTTATAAACAGCCGTTTATATAAGGTCATATAGCTTGTCGAAAATCTTTGTAACTGATAAAACTTTAGGTTGTTTATAGGCTATATGTAGCATGCATACTGCTTATATGATTCTTTATCTCCATATTTTCTTTTCCGTGTAGATCCGTCGTGACTTCTAGATCTGCTTTGTAGTCAATCTCTTCATTCAAATCTGTTTTTGGCTGATTTATGTCAGTCTGTAATATATTAATGAAATATATTTCTTATTTGAGAGTGACATCAACTAGCTGAGCAAAGGGCAAATTGATTTAGCACATGACATAATGTTCTTTTTCAAGGCAAAAATTGACGAATTGAATATGTTTCTGAAAACTGTAAAGAAAAACAAGAAATCAAGGTGTACAGGAAACCAAAAACATATATATACTTTTTCGAAACCCCTTCTCCCTCCCTTACTAATATGTACTAAACTAAAACCCCTGACCCCCGCATTCCATACTTAAACATGCATAGCAACCTTATACCGTTCGTCGGTAATAGGACAAAACTAACAAAATTTTGTTGGTTGATAGGATAAATTACTCGTACCTTCAACACTGAAGTGTGTAGTTTCTCATTTTGTAGTTGATGGATCTCGGATACAAGTTCTTTATTATCGTTTTGCAACATTTTCACTGTATCTAGTAGGCCGTCCACAGTATTTTCCAAAGCCAAAACGCGAAATTTCAGATCACGTATCTCTGAAGACTTATCTAGCACATTTTGAGCCTCTTTCAAACTCTTCAACTCCGTCATTATTTCTGTCAGTGTATTTCCATCAACAACATGTTGGCCGGTTGTAGACGAAATCACCGTTAAGACAAAAATACAAGCAAGTACGTTCTGTAATTCCATCGTGATGATTGAAAAATGTGCTAACAGTGCTTTACGACAAAATGAAAAGACACATTAAGTGTGGTTATTTGTTCACACGATATTTAAGATTCGCATTGTCATTTGCTGATAAGCTGAAATAAAGTAGCTAAATAAAAATGTTAGATAAAACAAAAATTGCATAATGTAAGATATCTAACTAATGTCCCTGTTTTGTATTTTTATTTAAATTAAAGTTTATTTTAGACATGAGAGGGCACTTAAGCAGTACTGACTTTACGTAGGCTAGCGGGATAGCGGCATTCATTCATCTCATGAGATAATATTATTTTAGGACCCGAACCCATAGCGCTGAGAGGGCAAGTGATTTAGAGTATAAAAATGACCTTAAGACTGTTGGTGTGACCTAAAAAGCAAAGAAAATGTAATCTTCCGGGTTTAGTTTTGTTTGTCAAATATAATATACACATGTATAACCAACAAATTTAATAGACGGCGCAATTTTATTCAGAATTATGCCATAAACAAGTCGTACAAATAATGTCTTAAACAACACTTGTAACTAACACAGTTGTAATGGTAAAGTTAATCATTTCAAACGTATCGCTTCATCATCAGTGTTTTCAAGGCCTTTATCTGGTGAGACTTACCAGAATCATTTATTGTAATAATTTTCGGGATTCATGCTAGCTGTTTTTGTGTTGACCTGAGGTAAATTTATTTGCAGTCAGGACTGCAGCAGTTAACTTGTTGTTTCCTTATATCAGGCTAATTATGGTGGCTTTATGACGGGTGGGAAAAACGCTGATGCAAATTTCAACAACAGCCATGTTAACATGGCCATACCCCGCCGAATTTGTTTGCTCATTAGAAGAATGTATATGTAGTAGAGCAGTAAGAGGTCTTTAATTTGGTAATGAAAACTGATGGCTGAAGTGATTACAAGTTTGAAACCTATGTGAATACTGATGGCTGAAAATAACTAAAGGCAATTACTGAAAAATAATGCAGAAAGAGTATCATTCTTGTGTGCTGCACTCCATCTCAATGAGATCTATCCACCTATGAAATTTCAAGTTGATACCTCTAACACTTTTTGAGAGAAGCTCTGTACAAAAAGCAGAAAAATAACAAAGGGCAATAACTCAAAATTTATAAAGAGTAGGATAGAGTTATCATTGTTGCGCACAGCATTCCTCCTCAATAAGATCTATCCACCTATGAAGTTTCATGTTGACAGCTCAAAGACTTTTTGAGTTATGCTATACTCATTAAAAATTAAGCATGAAAAATAACAAAGGGCAATAACTCAAAAATTATGAAGGGTTGAGTTATCATTCTTGTGCATTGCACACCTCCTGAGAGAGATCTATCCACCTATTAAGTTTCATGTTGATATCTCAAAGGCATTTTGAGTTATGTTCTGGACAAAAAATTAAGTTTGAAAAATAACAAAGGGCAATAACTGAAAAAATATGAAGGAAAGAATTATCATTCTAATGCAATGCACTCCTCCTCAATATGATCTGTTAACCTATGAAGTTTCAAGTTGATACCTCAAAACCTTTTTGAGATATGCTCCGGACAAAAATGTGGGACGGAAGGACGAACGGACGGACGGAGACTATTTCTATACATGTGTATCCCCCGCCGCCTTTTCGGCGGGAGATAAAAAGCTGGCGAATCTAACACGTTGATCACACGTAGAGATAGGAAATATGTTGAAACGTGTACCGTTAACATATATTTTATTTGGGTTGAGGACTACTAGTATTTTCAGTTGCAGAATACTTTTAATCTTTTTTCTACTCCAGAATATCTTTAAGCGCGGTCGAAAGAAAAAAAGAAGTTTCTTTTTATTAAATTATACAGAAAAACTGAATTCCATCCAACAGGAAAGGAATCAATTCGGTGGTTGCCTTGTTTCCTTAACCCTTTAAAAACGTTGCTTTCTTATTTCCAAGGAAGCTTTCGGCTAGGTGACATAACGCCGATGGTTCTTCTTAGGGTCCCGTTTGTGCTTAAAATAATTGCTGTTTAATGTGATAAGCACTCTCATTATCTCTTAGTTACGTTGGTTAAACTCAGATGAAGTTGATGATACCAGTTTCATAGATTTTTTGAAATAATCCTTAAGTATTTTCAACCGTGTTCTGGTGATAACTAACCATCGGCAATTTAGTCGATAGTTCACAATGCGCGATATGGAACCTTAAGTCCTCAACCATTTAAAGCTGGAAACTCTCCATATTTTCTCACAGTATTTGTGTGACGTTAAACCCAACCAAACCATAAAACATCGATCAGAACTGTCATGTTAAACTTGATAAAAGTCTTTACTTTTTTATAATTTGCCCCTGTTTGAAAATTACATATTTTAATATGAAGGCATTAATTTGTACTATAAGGCCGCCAATCCAAATGAAATATCAAAGAGTAATGTATTAATATATAATACATATGTATAAGTATTTCAACATTTATTGTTACATTTGCAAGTACGTTATATGTTAATACAAAGGCAATGGTAAATTAAACATTTTATGAAAAATATGGATTCAAATCAAAATCAGATTGATAAAACGTATAATAAATCTATTCCTATATCAATAGAAGGATACATTTAACACCAAGAAACATAATGTTATATCAAATAAAAATACAACAAATCTAGATATCAACAAAGCAAGCTAATGTATCAATATCGATTCAATCTTTTTTTATATCAACACATACAACAATCGTAAAATGTATGAGTGATTGACGAAAGTTTTCTTAGTTTTGCTAAGTTTACGATATTGTAACATAATAGCAATAAATAGTTCACTATTGTTTCTGGGTTGTTACGTTGCTCTCTTTATAAAAATGTTTTGTTGTTGTTGTTTAGTGTTGTTTAAGAGTTTTTGCCGTAAGCTATTTTTGTCGCTATCATATTCCAGTTGCAAAAGATTAAATACTGGTTTGATGCGTATTTGATAATTCGTTTGTTTATTTGTTCGTTTGTTCATAATTAATGATTCATGACTAGCAATTGTAAACTCTGATTTATCATGAATACTTTGCCTAATGAAAGTGGACGGACATTAATGCACATTGATTAGCAGATAATGCGCAGACTCCTGGCTTTAAACAATCACTACCCATGTTTGAAAACACCGTGTCAAAAAGAAACTCACCCCCTTATTCCCGACTGTGCCCAAGAAATATAAAAGCTTATGTGCTCGGTGGGTTCTTTTAGGCAAAAAAAGTATAATCGTCGACTTCAATTCATTTGCCTCTACCACTATGACTTCAAATCCCGCCAGGGACGTTGAATTCTATAAGATGAGAAAATCACCCGGCTAACTCGAGGAACGTCAGTGATTTAATATAATGCACGACGAGGGACTTGTAGTCTTCCTGAATGACTAAAGCAGGGAAGTCGCCATATATGACTTATATAGTATCTGTTTGACTTTAGAGCCAAAAATATCAAACCTATTGTATTCGGCATGGAGACCATTTCGCGTCTCCTACACTGCACTTAAACCAAATACACATCCTTTACCATGAATCGGTCCCAAATTGTTAAAAAAACGTTGAGATATGCTTTAAATGTCAATGCTTGTTGTTATTTGCGGATACATCCGCCTGTAACATCCAAGCAAATCACACTAATGTAAGTTAAATGAAACCTATATTCCTCATGACATTTAGCCTGTAATTGTGTGGGTCATATTTAACGCGATATTTAACCTGGCGTTTGTTAAAAAAATCGTGATTCCTGTTCCCAGTTTTCATGTAAACATGTTAATCTGAACATTGACAGGTCAGGACAAGTTAACTATGTTTCAGTTTACAAATTAGATAAAATGTGTTAATTTAGTTCATTAATAACTTCTTATTCATTCTCAATAAGTCCATCATTTTTTCAATTTTAGATGGAGCTTATGCCAATTAAGTCAAAGTTTGCCATTATCAATAGTTTTGACGGAAAAGCACAGATGATGCAAATCGTCAGTTTGTATTCCATCTTTAATGCGTTGATGTTATAATTTAGGAATAGAAAACAATGATGACTTTTCACCATTTATTTTTGTATGGTTTGTTGCGTACACCGACTTAGTATTAGAAGCCCCATATGGCGCGTTCCAGCTCTCTACTGGACATGTAGTTATAAGACATCGCTGCCTTCCGTGCTTATTTCAATTTCAACACGAATAGCACCTGATAAGAACTACCGATGTTCCGTAATTCCTGTCGGGATTCGAACCAACAGCGGTAAGGGACAAGTGGTTTGTAGTCAGAGACGTTAACCACTCAGCCATGTACGCCCCAGAGACAAGATGAAAAACAAGTAACCTTGATGAAATGCTCTCAGGCAACACTGTTTTACATTCGCTTTGACATTTGTTTGTAAGCTAAAACAAGACACTCGCGATTATATAACATTTTTCGATATCATCTAAAATAGGACAATAAACGTGATAGATAAAAGAATAGTGAAAAAAGACAAAAATTACGGAACAAATTCAATAATCTGATAATAGTTAATTTTACATTATTCAGTCTTAATCTGTAAGAGATATGGATAACAAATACTAGGCTTTTGTAGGTATTCACATTTAAGCTGTAGTAATTATCAGTGCTGCAAATTCATAGGGTAAAATGACACCGAAGTGGTCTATGTCAGCCAACAGCAAGTTTTATATACCAAATTGTTCGTCTTGATCTGTAGTTTCAGGAATGAATATTCATTTGGTTCAAATCCGATGCGTAGCTTAAAAATCCAAGATGGCGTCGTCAAAGATGGCCGCCAAATCCCTAAATATTCTAGAATATTAGTATGTGCTCATATTTTGTTTTCCCGCTTTTGTATTTCAAGTAAAAATTTTGCACGGAAGATATCATTTAAAGCGTTTTATACGAAGAGATTTATTTTATTGGAGAAACAGATTGCTTTTTGCTTTTTTTATACGTAATTAAGCAAAATAATGCGTAAACATATGGGTTTTGCTATGATACTCTTGTCTAGCTTTAACAGAGAAATATTTTATTACATTATTTGTGTTATTTCCACACCATTGTAATGTACTCATGAGAGTAATGCTTTAATGCATTCATATCATATCTTAAGAAATCTTTCTTTGTAATTATGCAGTAGAGACATATAAAATGGAGGGCGGTACATTAAAATAGTTTTCCAATGTAAGGTTGTAACTGGTACTTATTTTTCTATCAATTATTTCCCGAAATTTTGTGTTTCTGTCAAATTATAGCTTCTTTAGTGCAGTCCATGTAAGTAATTAACATAATACACCAGGAAATATGATAATTTGCTTCTAGTTATTTAATGAATTATTGTTCAAATCGTACCCCACCCACTATGAATAAAAAATCTAAAGAAACTCTGACCCTCTCGATTATACTGATATATAGGAATGGCCAATATTTACGTAAGTTAATAAACATATGGTGATTTTCAAAGTGTGATACTATTACAGTATATCCTGTCAGATCTAAAAAATCTGTTCAAAAGTGAGTTACCAATTTAATAACATGATTTTGTTAGTAAAGTTCACCTAAGGATTTTGAAAAGTTACAATGTATGCAAAACAATCTCTGCTTAATTTATTTATATGTTACACACCTTTTTATGTCAAATGAAATGTAATTCTTTTTTAAATTTCTTAAATTGACAAAATAGTCATTTAAAAGTTGGATATTTTATCTACAATAGATCTTATTACTCTGTTGACCTTCGGTTTGCATGAAACATGCATAGTAGTCGGATAAAAAAAAACATAATGATTATATGAAAATTTAGCTTGACATTATAACTGTGTTTGTGTTATTTTAATTCCTTCTATTTGACCTTTTCGAGTTGTGTGGTTCTAGTATTTCTTTTTAAAAAGTGTATACAATAACCCGTTCTGGATAAATAGTGTATAATAACCCTTTGGATATGCTACCTGCTTTTTAAACGATTATATTTGATCCCGTTTTATAATCCATTTTATTAGTTTCGCCCACTGTTCTCTATTTTCTTGTGGACAATATGATTAGCACGAACATTTTACATTGAAGATACCATGATCACTTTCGTAATGAATACATCTATGGACGTGTCTTCACTTCTTTTAAAAGTGTGTACCATATGTAAAATTGAGAATTCTGCTCAAGCCGGTGCTAAAGGGTGTGGATGGTAGGTAACTTGCAATTACCACTACCGGTATGTTCCTATATGACGACACAGTGTAAATAAAAACATATCCCCGCCAAGTAAATTCTCTAAACAATTGTTATGGTTACATTAGACTAAATAAATAAAATACATACATACAATGATCGTGTAAAATATGTACCATTAACGGTACAGCCTAATTTACCTATAACCAAAGTACTCGATGCCTGTAAAGGAAGACAGAGCAACAAGAACATCACTTACCAAGACAGAAAGACGACATTTGAAACAATTAAGAACGCAGCAAAATGTCAAAAACAAAAATGCTTGGCAGGCTCGGTTTGATTTGAGCCTGTTCATGAAACACGCACTGTCAAGTGCAAACTTACAGTACACGCCCTAGCACCGAATAAGCAGAATTCAACATTTAATCATGTTATGGTGAACTTTGGACTTAGAAACAACCGCAGACTGCGCTTATAATTGGTATCATTGGAACTTCAATGTGACAGTTAGTGTCATCTCGTAACAAAAGCGGCCGTAGTGGTCCCAAGTACAAGAATTAGTGTCCCTAAACGGAAAACAATGAGCGGACGAAATAAAATGGATTTTTTGTGAAAAGTGGATCAGAGCCTGCATGCCCAGTAAGCTGTTCATCTCCAAATAAATCAGGCACTGCTGTATACTAGCGTAAAAGAATAATTGAGAGAAAACAGAATTCCAGCTAACACAACATGTCCAACACAACAAATTGGAAATGCATGCAGGCTCTGTTTGATTGAGCCGTTCATTCAGACGTACTGGAAAGTGGACAAGTTTACTGTCCAACGCACCCTGAGCACCTGCATTAAGCAAGATTTCACATTTAAAATGTGTAAAAGGTTAAATTGAATTCAGAAAATCTGCAAGACGTGTTTCTACGGCGTATCATGGAACCTTCAATGTGACACAGTAGTTGCCATTCATGAAAAAGCGACGTATGCTCCAAGTAATAAATGGCTAATTGCCCTAAACGACGAAAAAAATGGAGCGTAACTAAATAAAAAATGAATATTTGACAGGGGATCTGGCTATAAAGCGCCGCATATCAAATAAGACGCCAAAGCATAATTTAAAAAGCAGCGCAACCAATCTATCCTTAAAGGTGGATTATACAGTACTGAACTACCCAAGTTGGAAAAGACAAATAGAAAAAAGCTGAAAGACCACTAACATTATATACAACAGACCAATAATGTCTGTGCCTGAACGCAATCCTTCAAGGAATTTAGAATACAATTAAATTTTATATCTTAATCTGAACATACGACCGACCAAGACTTTGTAAAATAATTTACGTAATTCTATCGCCTTGCTTAAGGAAGTTCCAGTAATAAATAAATTTGCGTTCATAGAATCACTCCACACGACAGCAGGACCAGGCAACTCTAATTAACTTAGAAATATAAATACCCAATATGATGTTGCATGAAGTACAACAACCTTTTTTTTTTTTAAAAAAAAAAAACAATTATCAAAGATTTTAGTTACTATTTATTGTTTATGCATAGAAATGTTTAAATTTGAAAAAATATTAAGAGTTGTTTTATTCATTTTACGTTCACTAGATATTATTTTAGATTTCACTTGATTATTCAATGTTAAGGTATTAAGGTCTAGGTAGCGGTAAGTGCTATTTAAATGCAACGTATAGGCTTGTCCGTTGTGAGAATAGTAGAGAGACTTAACATAAAATACCGTCTAGTAACAATATCAAAGTAAATAAAGTAAACTAACATGTCATTCGGCATTATGATTGTAAAAATCAGGAAACTAGGAGATCTACTTGAGCAGCAAATTAAAACGCTGGCAAGAATTGATCATTACAAACTCAGCTTGTGGATGGGTCTGTTCATGAGGGACCATATATCACGTCTCATTGTACCGACTAAGTAGTATTCAATCCTGACTATAAAAGTTTTGGTATCGATTGATCCGAGGACCAAGTCGATCGGTACTAGCTTCAATAGGAATAGGAGTGTTTGGACTGTGAATTCGGAGAACCCGTGTTGATTCCCGGCACGAGCAGGTCACTTCGTTGTGATGATCATAAGATTACATAGTATTCTACGGATTATCGCACTGTACCACTGGACTCTGCTATTGCACAAATAAGTTTCAGTTTCTTGCGAAATGAGGCAACTAAACTGAAAACACTGTTTGACCGCCTCGTCAAAGGAACGATTCGGTGGAGCTCGAACTGTGCTCTGCGTTAATTCAATATGGTTTACTGCCGTGCATCCGGATTGAAAACTACCGACCCACATTTACCATCCCGAAAGACCTATAAAATATAAACCACTGTATACTGCTGTTGCAGACTCGGTTTGATTGAGCCTGTTCATGGACGGTACTGAAAAGTGCATGTTACTCTATGGCCCCTAGCACATAGTATTACTATCAAGTACCCGCCAGGGAAAAGATTAGCTACATTTTCGTCCAATTGAAAGCTCATTTCTTAATTCCTCCCATGAAATAAACAAATTTAAAACAAATGCTCAAAATCATTAACAGGAGCTGTCAGTAGGACAGCGTGCTCGACTCTATTCTCAGTGCTTGATAGTAAAAAAAAATGGACATAATATGTAAAAAAGCTTGATACAGTGACCTTCTCTGTACAAAGGTTGAGATTATGAATGGTGAACAAGTGTGCAAGATCTCAAAGCGAAATATGTCGATGGAATTTTTGAAATTATCTGAGCGGTGGTAATGTAAAATTCAAAGAATTGGAAAAGGGGCATAATTCTGTCAAAATGACTTGATAGACCTTATCCATGTTGAAAGTGGAGGGCATGATGGTAAACAATGTGCGCAAGTTTCAAGCCATATGTCAATGGACTGTGTTTGGTACGCAAACTTTGACGCCGACGCTGGGGCGAACGAGGATAGTTGTCCTTAATCGTTCGAATAGTTGAGCTAAAAAGAAACTGACCTCATAATATAAATTTTCAATTCAATATATATATTTATATTTTATATAATATTTTATTTATAATTCAGATACAGTTCTAGCAGAAAGTCTTTACTGTAAACTGAATAACCTACCCATTTTAAATGTTCTAGCAAATTACATTTTATATTTTAATGTATATATTATATCCGTCATCAATAATGACATAGAGGATATTTGTTTAGTTCAGTGTAAGATCAGAATATATTTCACCGAGTGAGCACCAAAAGGTATATTTACACGAGTGGCGCAGCCTCGAGTTGGAAATATGAACTTTTGGTGTTCACGAGGTGAAATATATTTCGATCTTACATTAAACTAAAACAAATTTTCTTTTTATTATATGCAAAGAAACGTTTAAAAAGACATTTTAACTTAGTACTAAATGAAAAGGGTGCCAAATAATAATACAACGTGACGTCATTTACGACGTTACGTCATTAAGTTGGTTTCCAGTAATGTGAACGCTTGTATTTCACTGAAACAACGTACTGGGCTCAAATATTCAAAACAGTGAAATTATCAAATCGATAATTTCACTGTTTAAAACAGTGAAATTACCAGTTTTTATTTCACTGATATATTTCTATAAACCACCGAAAAGCATGTAATAAAAAACTCCAAATATGGTTCAATTGTAGATTATCATATGTTATGCCAATGCCTTAAAACAAGAGCTGCATGTCAGACAGCACGCTCGAATATTTAAAATCAACAGCCTGCATTATAAAGAAATTCTCTTATTCATAAATTAGTATAACTCTTTGAAATAAAAACATGTAAGAGGAAGTAACCTACATTAATGATGGTTGTGGAGATAAATGTTGTCTGAGAAATTCTGTAAGTTAATAAATAGATTATTATTATTATTGCCTAATAAATGCTTAGCTTATGGGTCTTGAACAGTGACCCTACAAGTATAATCAAAATCACATTTTGAAGACTAACAATGAATGTTTATGGCTAAGGAGAAAAAAAAAAGCTTGCAAACAAATCCTTAACAAAAGGCAAGCAAATACAGGTCAGTAAATAGTTCCTTATTGTGTGCATAAAACAAATAAAAGAGATATTTCAACATTTAGACACACATGCAGGGCATTTTCTATGAAAGATAAGATGTCTCTCATCACTAACCAATTAAATAAAATTGTTAACCTTTTTATATTACTATTATTATAAAACAAAAAGTATTTAATTTAAAGTTGACTTCCCGTTCGTAATACCCCACCCACTTTGTATATAAATTTAGATAAATAAAAAACATTTATGGCATAGTCCGCTTATTCTAACTTATTCTAAATATGTGTAGATATAGATTTAAAGCTGTATTAAACGAAATCATGAATGTTATTCAGTTTAAACAAGAATAACTAATAAGTTACACATATTCAAAAAAGGACACCCAGTTTGCAACATATTTTTTTCTTCTTTCGTTTAAATAAGGCGATGAAAAAAACTAGAAAAAAATCAATAAAAGTCAAAATTTATAGCATAAGTAAGCTGAAAAATAAGAAATTTATGAAAATCTTTCAATTGATTTACAAAACTGAAAAAGAAATAAGTCAACGTAAATAATACTAGAAAATTTAGGGATTTGGCGGCCATCTTTGACGCCATCTTGGATATCTTAGCTTCGCATCGGGTTGGGCAAATGAATATCCATTCCAGAAACTACAAGATCCAGACGAACATTTTGGTATATGAAACTTGCTGTTGGCTGACATAGACCAGTTACCCCTTTAAATAGGCTAGTAAAATGGGCTGATTTGCAGCACTATATATCCTCTATGCTTCTGCTAATATACACTTTATTTTAAATATTAATCTTTTTCTTTCAACAAAGAGTATATAAACGCATATTTTAGGCTTTCTGTATTTATTTTCATAATATTATACTTTACTTAAAAGCGACACCACTGAGGTTTGTTTTTAATAAAGGAACTGAAACTATATTTTCGACCATTCTTACCACAGGAATCATTTTTATTTTGCAAATGTCGAGCTAAGAATCGCTCAAAATTCAAGATTCAATTTAAGTCCTAGCAAATTTCTTGTTATTTTTTTATATTTTAACATTTTTATTTATACTTGATTAATGTCATTTGAAATAGTATGGCTTTCCTCGTCATTTTTAAGTCAGTTGAGCTCCTTGAAAATAATTACATTTGCTCGGTTGAACTATAATCTGTTTTGATAAATTATATTTTCTGTAACATAGCAGTCGGTTCCATTCGCCTTACCTTAATACAAGATCTTACTTTAAAGTCATTTCTTGATTATAACTGCAATTTTTTTCGAATGTTTCTTACCATCATGATGAATTAAGAAAATTATGAAATTAATTTTGCTAGTCATGAACAAACAGACACCACCATTTCATTCAGAAAGGTGCCACAGACAAACCATAACTGAAATAACGCACGTGACTAAAATAGTCGTGGCCGTAAAGTAAATCTTGTCAAATAGTTTCACTGCATCAGACCACAATATTGATTCTTTTTCAACTATTCCTTCATCATAAATGTCAGAATTTTCAAGACCTTTAGCCGTTGAGATTGCATCGGAATCGTCATCGGTTGTGTTTATTTTTGGATGGACTTTTGTAGTAGTGGTCGAACCTATATTTTGGCAAAACCTCACCACTTTCTGCAATGAAATTGGTACCGGTGTCATTTTATTTTCCCAGGTTGCCATTCGCACCATAAACACACTCCAGAGTACACTTGCTGTATTGAGGACGTTTAAAGATAGCATTATGTAGGAGGAAAACGCTATATTATTTGCGACATGAGGCATTTCATCTACCATTGCAGACGTTATGAATACAAATGAAAGATATAAAGTGATCGAAAATGAGAGACGCTCGCCAGAATTGACAGGAACAAAATTAGCCGCAAGGTTTAGAACTGTTAACAGAAGAATCGGCAGAAAAACATTTATGATTTCAAATATGGGTCTTCGTTTTAGTGTTATTATAAACTCAAGACTGCCTAAGGTGTACACAATGTTCTCGGCTGAATATGTGCCTTTCTTAAAATCAGTCTTTGTGTGACGCCATGCATCATTTTGTTGAAGTAACCCGAAGGCAAAATCAGATGTGTGAGAATTCAACTCCATTTCTGTGACATCATTCAACGCGGAAAAGAAATAAAAAGTGCATGTATGCGAGTCAAATGGATACAAGCTAGTGTCAATATCACATTTAGTTACGTAGTATCCTGTAGTGACAAGGAGAACCATTCCATTAGGTAAAACGAAAACTGGGGCAAAACCAGGATTTATTATTTGGCCTGACTTCTCTTTCATTGCTCCGTTTGATTGTGATAAAGGTGGTATCCAAAGTTTTTCGTAAGGTACGGATAACTTTGTGATACCTCCATACTCAAAGGGATTCCACATCAAAAACTCGTCGATCCATGAAAGCTGAATATACATGATGGTAAGTAGTTCACCCTTTGTTAAGTCCAGGCTTTCAATAGTCATAATTCCAGGAGTGATGTTGACCTGTGTATAAAAGGAATTTCTTTAGATTTAAATAATAAAGCGATTCATGTAAATATTTTATCTATTATTGTAATTAAACTTTATTCTCAAAAATTATTTATGTGTAATATGGGATTTGCCTTATAGTTAATTATCAATCCTAGATTTTCTGAATAAGCGCATTGTTTTTGTCCGACTTATTTTTGAGCAGACGGTTACTTAAAAAAATAAAAGAATAAAAGATTTGAATACCAAAATAAATAAATAAATGAAATAATTTTAAATAGATTAATACAAAACAATAGCACGGCATAAGGTGTTAACGCTCGTCTGTTTAGGGCAACAACTATAATAATCAGTTTTGAAATGTATTCTAAGGTGGAAATGAAGACATCTAAAAAAATATAGCTATCAGATTATGTACCTTGTCTAACATCTGCACAACTGTCATGATTAGCAAGTTATCCAAGTTGTTGATTGATAACTTTAAGATATATTTGAATGTTGAGCTTCGTTGTACATTAAAGTTTTTACACAACGACAACAACTATATGCCGCAGTGATCTGTAAATGTGACTTTTTCTTCGAAACAGGCGAACAAATGAAACCTGAGATAACCACAATATATAGTACCAAAAAAGACGATGCACAGGCGGCTTGAATGGCTGAATACTGATGGCAGAGGCCAATCACAATAGCTTTAAGCAGGTTAAAAAAATGGAAAAAAAACAATAAGGATAAACCATAATAATCAACTATTACCTCCATAACTTTATCCTGGTTATAGATTGGGCGGATAAGTCTGCTGTATCTTGTTTCGTTAAAAAGATCCTCGATTAGTCTAGTCATATCACTATGCAAGTAGCAGGTCGCTGGATGCAAAGCAGACATGAACATGAAAAATACAAATATTCCACTTTGATATCTCTCCATTTTCAACACCCAAGATGCACACGCAAATGGCGAGTTGCTTTTGGATATTGTTTAGAGACAGTAGATCACCATCGTTTTAAAGTACTGTCAGCAATATTGATAAATCTAATGAGTCTTTTGTGTTTCATATTCAATACTTTATGAAATCAAGTGTATTATCATTAATTCGCATGCCGATGGCTGTCCTAAAGAAAACTTTGTCTTTCCAGTCCATTAACTATCCAACTTTATGATAATATTTAACCATAGAGAAAAATAATGTCTAAAAGCATTTTTTTCAATGGAAAGAATGTACTTTTCACATCGCTGCACAAGAAAATCCGAGGCATACAAGAACTACTAAAATGGCAGCACGATAAATTTTACTTGTCTAAAAAAGACAGATACAGATTCAAACATCTACTAGTAAATTTTAATTGTTCGGAAGGTTGTGGAATCGTCAAAGACACCTTTATCATTTTTCTAAAATTGTCAACATCTTTGAAATAAAAGTTTATAAAAGATTCGAACATAAATTACTTCAGTTAATAATGTAAAAAATGAGACAGGAATATTCATTCTAAATTTCACTTTTGGTTTTGTCCAATCATTTTTCACTTAGTACACATATTAAATAAAATGGCAAATACTTTACATTGTAAGATGACGACATTATTTCTCATAGAAAATAGAGTTTAAATGTTATGAATTTGACAATTTTAGAACAGCGGAAAAGTGAACTCATGTTTGACAAGCACTTCTACTTTCCAAATGTTTAACATACAATTATTTGCTCATAAAAATACGATTCCTTATTACCAGTTTTACTTGTTGATGAATAAAAGTACATTTATTTCTTTGTGGTTTATCATCTTCTATGACTAAATGTCTTATTTTACATGGCAAAAGAATGAATATAGTTTATGACAGGCAATGTAAATTGTGAAATAGTAAACCAGATTTGAACACAAACTAACCATTACTTATTTAATTCTTACAACTGTAACATGACAAAAACAAGCCGGGATATTTGTGAAAATCAATTTATTAACGGCTGGACGTAATATTATGTACATATGTATGTTTGTATGCATCTGTTTTAAATGAACGCGGTTACTCTTAAAAGCCCTCAAAAATATAACTGACATTCATTCTTTCCTGCATGAAATAAGTTTATTTTGTAACACAGTTATCATAAGTATTTTAGACTGACAAAATCACGACAAATAAGATTTAGGAGTGTTACTAAATTTATAAAGCCTTAAACAGAAGAAACTAAACAAAATCGGGTTGCACGAAGTTTTCGTCTTTATGTACCTTAAACGATTATTGTTTCTTGCTGATCACAAATAATGAAAATGTAGTACATGTATATGCGCACTCGTATATGGTGGCCATGAAGTAATAATTTATATTGAAGGATCAGGCATCCAATGCACCCAAACGGGCTGTCTGTTATAAATGTCCCGTTGACACCAAGGTAAAAGATGTTTTTCTCCTAAGAACTCGTAATAATATCAAAAAATAATGTAGGGCACCGATAATTGGTTTAAAATAATGATACAACTTTTACTGCCTAGTTTAGACCACAATCTTAGAAAACGTTGTACTGCCTGGTTTAGACCTGAAAACGGGATAGTTTTTTAATCTTAAATGCTCCCTTAATTTGGACACCCATATAAAATCTATCCCGTTTTCAGTGTAAAACCAGACAATAAAGCTAACCATATTGGTTGGTTCCAGGAACGGATTCTAGTGTGCTTAAATAAGCTCGTAGCTTCCAACGCAATCGAACATACATGTATATAAATTCGTATTAACTGAATGATATAAACACTTAAACAGTGTAAATGATATCATCGCAGTATCGGTTACTCTTTTTATGATTTGTTACTTTATATAAATGCATTGTATGTCCTGAATAGTCCATCACATCTGTTGTTTTTTGTTTGTATTTTAATCTATCCATTTAAAGAGTCAACCATACAGTACACATACAGTATTTGCCAATATGAAATATGATTCACTATGCGTTTATTTCTCAATTAGCATTTGCTTTCTGTTCATATATGAAACATGTTACTCTATCACTAAATATTTATTAACCTACAGATTTTGTTTGCTAATCTGGCATCCTTATTCATTTATTATACTTACGTCACGTACTCACCTGCGTCACGTACTCACCTGCGTACTTGAAAATTTACTCAATGTTTTGGATTTCGCAATTGTTTGTCTCTTTCTTTTATTTGATTCCCCTCCCCCTTTTTGAGGCCTCAATGCAAATAGTGAGAAAAAATGCCCAATTTAGACCCCATCTATTAGGGATACATTGGTATTACTTTTACTGAGATTTACATTAAAAATGATCACTTTTTCGGCGCCATCCCCTGACAAATAGATGCATCAAGAGGGTACCAGAGGAGGGACGTGTCCCCTACTGCTTTGTGATTTTATTTGCCAAATTTGTCATCCGCACCATAAACACACGCCAGAGTACGCTTGCTGTATTGAGGACGTTTAAAGAAAGTATAATGTAGGAGGAAAACGCTATATTCTTTGCGACGCAAACGTTATGATTACATATGAAAGATATAAAGTGATCGAAGATGAGAGACGCTCTCCTGAATTGACAGGAAAAATGTTAGCCGCAAGGTTAGAACTGTTAACAGAAGAATCGGCGGAAAAAACATTTATGATTTCAAAATAGGTCTTCGTTTTAGTGTTATTGTAAACCTGAGACTGCCTACAGTGTATGCAATGTTCTCGGCTGAATATGTGACTTTTTTAAAATCAGTCTTTGTGTGACGCCAAGCATCATTTTGAAGTACCCCGAAGGCAAAAATCAGAAACTCGTCGATCCAGGACAGCTGAATATACATGATGGTAAGTAGTTAACCCTTTGTTTAATCGAGACTTTCAATAGTCATAATTCCAGGAGTAATGTTGACCTGTGTATAAAAGGAATTTATTCAGGTTTAAATAATTAAGCCATTCATGTAGATATTATCTTTTATCAAAATTTAACTTTATTCTACAATAAGTTAATTAATGTGTGATAAGGGATTTGCCTAATTATTAATTATCAATACTTGATTTTCATAATTAACATATTGCTTTTGTCTGGCTTTGATTATTGAGCAGATATTTACTTAGAAAAATGAAGGAATAAAGGATTTGAATACCAAGAATAAAAAATAAATGAAATAATTTAAAATAAATAAATAAATACAAAAAGAGCACGGCATGAGGTGTTGACTCTAGTTTGTTTAGGACAACGACTATAATAATTGGTTTTAACATATATTCTAAGATTGAAAGGATGATATCTAAAATATGTAGCTATTTGATTATGTCCCTTGTTTAACAACTGCACATGTATGTTATCCAAGATATTGATAACTTTTGAAACATTTGAATGATGAGCTACTTTGAACATTAAAGTTATTGCACGACGACAACAACTATATGCCGCAATGATCATAAAAGTATGACTTTTTTCTCGAAACAGACAAACTAACATAATATAGTGACAATATAGAACCAAGTTCGAGGATGCACAGTCGGCTTGAGTGAATGAATACTAATGACAAAAGCCAATCCTAATCGCTCCAATCAGATTAAGGGTAAAGCAAAAACAAACGGTTTTTGAAGTATGACAAACCATATTAATCAACTTTGACCTCCTTGACTTTGTCCTGGTTAAAATAAGGTATAAAATCAAAATTATCAACTGATACCTCCATGACTTTATCCTGGTTATAATTTGGGTGGATAATTCTGCTGTATCTTTTGTCGTTGAAAAGATCTTCAATAAGTCTAGTCATGTCTCTATGCAAGTAGCAGATCGCTGGATGCAAGGCAGACATGAACATATAAAATGCAACTATTCAACTTTGATATGTCTCCATTTTCTATCATTTACGATGTACACGCAAATGGTGAGTAATTTTTAAATATTGTTTAGAGGCAGTAAATTGCTATCATTTAAATATAGTCTCAGCAATATTGATAATTCTAATGGATCTTTTGTGTTTAAAATTCAATACTATATGGAATCAAGATTAGAATCATTAATTTGCTTGCCGATGGCTGTCCTTAAGAAAACTTTGTATTTCAAGTCAATTTACCATCTATCTTTATGATAATATTTAGCCATAGAGAACCAAATATTTTCATTTTGACAATGTACAGAGTGTTTGACAATGAACGGAGTGAAAATAAATGAAGTGACCTCACACAAACATCTTGGAGTAACATTTTCTAATGATGGAAATTGGCATTCCCGCATACAAAATATTACCAAAAAACTTGGCAAAGAATTTATATTATGAGATCTTTGAAATTCATTTTTGATCGTTAGTCACTAGAAACTATATATCTCTCTTTCATTCGGCCCCTTCTGGAATACTCGGATGATGTTTGAGACAACATTACTCAACAAGATGAATTTGAACTTGAAAAAATTCAACTTGAAGCCTGCAGAATAATAACCGGTACAACAAAACTATCTCTAATCTTTATGAAGATACTTGCATCCAACCCCATAAAGTAAGGTGCTATGTACAAACACAAACAAATTCTTCTTTATAAAATGTTCAATAATCTTTCTTCTTATTTCCTCTCTTCATTACTTCCCGATACAGTAGGAGAATCTTCAGATTATAATTTACGAAATGCAGACCACACTAGAAATATATTTTGTCACACACAACCTTAATCTCATTCATTTTTGCCATCATCAATTTAAGACTGAAACAATATTCCCGTTAATTACAGAAATTCACCATCCATTTCAATTTTCATGACTTAATGAAGATGTCCAAAGTGTGCCTTCTCATTATTATGTAGGTGAGAGAAAATACCAGATTATACACACAAGACTAAGAACACATTGTAGTTCTCTCAAAGAACATTAAATTTTGTTTTCAAAAACATAATAGAAAGTCCACTTTGTGAATGTGGCGACCTAGAAAACACATCTCATTATTTCTTCTCGTGTCCAAGGTACCAAGATGAACGAAATGTTCTCCTTAACAATTTTAGTGAAATAACAACGGTCACACTTAACGTTTTACTCTATGGTGATAATTCAATTGCTGACGATTTAAATGAAACAATAGTCCTTCATATACACTCATATTTACACAAAACAAAACGTTTTGAAATGTAATAGAAAGGTATTATTTCGACTTATATGAAATAGAGATTTAGATACATAATATCTTCTCAAAAGTATATTATAAACTCGTTCCATCAACTCCATAGTATTATAGTGACCATTTCTTGTTGTCTTTCTTTTTCTTTCTCTCAAATCTGTCTCTTATTTCCTACCTATTTCAACAATAAACTTACGTTTCCACATTATTATTTACCTTCTATTACCCAACAATTTCAACAATTAACTTACGTTTCCACATTATTATTTACCTTCTATTACCCAAATATTTCAACAATTAACTTACGTTTCCATATCTTTATTTTTATTTATCTTTTTTAAATATGTTTAAAAGTTCTATTATTATCCTTGATAAGTTTAAACGTGCTAATTTGTGCATTGATCACTTACGTGTATTCATGCTATAGAGCTATAGGGTTTTTCTTCACATTTTTATGTCTATTTTTTATAATTAATGTCGTTTCGAGTAGGAAATACAGAGTGCAAATTGCTAACTTTCTTGTACATGTAAAGAAGCAAGTTTATAGTGAAAATATTATGTATATTTAACACAAAAATGCATATAATTGTTACCATTTTACATACTCTTTGTGATAGTGATTACGGAAAGAGTTTCTAAAAAAAGCTTTTCAAGCTTCCTACTCAATCCGTACTATTTATTATTTGTCAGTTATCATGTAAATGTAATGCTCATTAATAAAATATTGTTTAAACTATATATTTTAAGAGCAATTAAGTTTTTTCATGGAAATAATGTACTTTTTCACATCCCTGCACAAGAATATCCTATTAATTACAAGAACCACTGCAATGGCTTAAAAGGAGAGACGAAATGCTCAGATTTTATCACATACAGATTCACACATCCACAAGTTCACAATCTTAATTGTTTGGAAGGTTGTTGAATCGTCAAAGACATCTATATCATTTTCTAAATTTGTCAACATCTTTGAAATAAAAGTTTATTGAAGAAGATTCCAACATAATTACTTCAGCCAACAAATGAGACAGGAATAATTATTCTAAATATCACTTTTGGCTTTGTCCAATCGTTTTTCACTTGTACACATATTTTTATGAATGAAACATATTGAATAAAAAAAACAATGCTTTATATTGTAACTAAGATGACGATATAATTGTTCCTAGAAGAAAAAGAGTTTAAATGTAATTGAATTATTACATTTTCAGAACATCAGAAAAGAGATTGCATGTTTGACAATCAATTCTGTTTTCTTAATGCTTAACAATCATACAATTATTTGCTCATGAAAATACGATTATTTTCAAATATTTGAGTGGTGATTACTAGTTTTACTTGCTGATGAATAAAAGTACAATTATCATTTTAAAGTTTATCATCTACAGACTAAGTATCTGATTTTACATTGCAATTAAATGAACAAATTATAGGACAGGTAATGCTCGATTCTTACAATTGTGGCCTAAATATGACATAAATAGCCGAGAGATATGTCAAAACCAATTAAATTACCGCTGGATGTAAGGTATGTACATTTGTATGTTTGTGTGTATTTATCAATGTTTAAACGAAACGGGGCTACATTTAAAAGGCTTCGAAAATATAATCGGCTTTCATACATACCTATATGAAATAGACTGATGACAAAAGTATCAACAACGAAGATGTAGAAGTGTTTATCAATTTATAAAGCCTGAAATAGAAGAAACTGAGCAAAATTGGTTTACAGGGGGTTCCCCCCAAATGTCTGAGTCTTTATGTACTTTAAGTGATTATTGTTCTTCCTGATCACAGATTAATTGAAATGTAGTGTATGCCTACTCGTATATGGTGACCACGAAGTAAATCGAATAGCGTCTTCTCACATTAAAACTGGGGAAGGAGTTAAAAGAAACCTAACTGAAAATGCAGGCGAAGTCAATGCTCAATAATCTCATTTCTGACGGAAAAAAAACCCTACAAGCCAGACTGAAATGATTGAAATTCTATTGGGAAATATATGGTGATGATTAAACGGCTTACAAAATATGTGTTGAACATGAAGTTAAGGAGAGAGCTTCGGATTAGCGGATCATATAAGACGCAAAATATGAGCTGTCGAATTGTATGTTATTTATTACTAGCATGTTTATTATGAAGAAAATGCCACAATCACAATATAAACTATTACAAACGGATCATTTTCATCTGGGAGTTGAAACATAGAGGAATACACTTTGATGAAGTAGCATAGTTTGATGATGTGCTCCACGTTAATTGTAAAAGAGTTGCTCATTCCAAGGAACACATTGATAACTAAATTTTGCTCGATATGGAACTGTAATGGAACAGAAAAATGACTGACGATATCTTTACAAACTTTATCATTCTCACTGATTTATGAACACGGAATTCGAATAACATAGAGATACGTTTCCTTGTGATAATTTATATTTTATTCATTAAGTTCAAGCATCGTAGTTGTAAGCAAAACAGCGCTGATATAGTTGCAATGGTAAGAAACTACTTCATCGCTCACCTGCAAAATGCTTCCAATCGGACTGTATTTTTGTTGAAGTTTGTGCAAATATCTTTATTCTTGAAATTCTATTTTTTTTATTTTGTGTTCATTTATGTTTAGTTTATGTTCTTGATAATTTGATTGAGAATTTTTGTGCCATTGCAAGCAACAAATAGCCCAATATTATAACCCAAGCTTTTAAACGGTTACCGAAGTGGAAATAAAAGAAATAAATGGTTTATTCTGGAAAATAATCTCATTTAAGAAGTTATGTTTCTAGAAATCCTAGCATAACTTTAAAAACTTTAAATAATATGTTACGGCTCAAGTGAGAGATTATCCTACTTTAGGATTTTATTAAATTTGTAATATGAATGAAAGTGAGGGAGAATAACAGTGTGTTTTAAAGTGTCTTGCGAAATAAATTTAAAAAAAATACATGTTATTATAAAAATAGATAAAGTGACTTTCAGTGTCAGTCTTTGATAATATCACTTGATAACAGCGTCAGTATTTTAAGATCTTACTTACTATCATGATGAATATTTAACTTATTTTGTCAGTCATATATAAAATTTAATCAACAAAAGGACACCACTATTTCATTCAGAAAGATGCCACAGACAAATCATGACTGAAATAACGAATGTGACTAAAACAGTTGTGACCGTAAAGTAAATCTTGTCAAAGACTTTCACTGCATCAGACCACAATATTGATTCTTTTTCAACTATCGGTATTTCATTTTCATGAATGTCAGAATTTTCAAGACCTTTATCAATTGAGATTACATCGGAATCGTCATCTGTTGTGTTCAAATTTCGATGGACTTTTGTAGTAGTGGTCGAACCTATATTTTGAAAAAACCTTACCACTTTCTGCTAGGAAAATGGTACCAGTGTTGTTTACTTTGCCCAAGTTGCCATCCGCACCATAAACACACTCCAAAGTACACTTGATGTATTGAGGACGTTTAAAGAAAGCATAATATAGGAGGAAAACGCTATATTCTTTGCGACGCCAAAGTTATGAATACAAATGAAAGATATAAAGTGATAGAAAATGAGAGACGCTCTCCTGAATTGACAGGAACAATGTAAGCTGCAAGGTTTAGAACTGTTAACAGAAGAATCGGCAGAAAAACATTTATGATTTCAAAAATATGTCTTCGTTTTAGTGTTATTAGTGTTATCGGCTGAATATGTGTCTATTTTAAAATCAGTCTTTGTGTGAAGCCAATCATCATTTTGTTGAAGTTACTCTAAGGCAAAATCAGATTTATGTGAATTCAACTCCATTTCTGTGACATCATTAAATGCGGAAAAGAAATATAAAGTGCATTTATGCAAGTTAAATGGATACAAACTAGAGTCTATTTCACATTTAGTTACGTAGTATTCTGTAGTGACAAAGAACACCATTCCATTAGGTAGAACAAAAACTGGTGCTAAACCAGGATTTATTATTTGGCCTGAATTCTCTTTCATTGCTCCGTTTGATTGTGATAAAGGTGGTATCCAAAGTTTTTCGTAAGGTACGGGTAACTTTGTGATACCTCCATACTCAAAGGGATCCCACATCAGAAACTCTCAGGACAGCTGAATATACATGACGGTAAGTAGTTCACCCTTTGTTAAATCCAGACTTTCAATAATCATAATTCCAGGAGTAATGTTGACCTGTGTATAAAAGGAATTTATTCAGATTTAAATAATAAAGCCATACATGTAGATATTATCTTTAATCAAAATTTAACAAAAAGTTTATTAATGTGTGATATGGGATTTGCCTTATTTTTAATTATCAATCCTTGATTTTCAAAATTCACATATTGTTCTTGTCCGGCTTTGATTTTTGAGCACATAGTTACTTACAAAAATAAAAGAATAAAGGATGTGAATACCAAGAATAAAAAATAAATGAAATAATTTAAAATAAATAAATCAATCAATCAATTAATACAAAAAAGAGCACGGCATGTGGTGTTGACTCTAGTTTGTTTAGGGCAACGACTATAATAATCAATTTTAACATATATTCTGAGATTGAAAGGATGATATCTAAAAATGAAGCTTTTTGATTATGTCCCTTGTCTAACAACTGCACATTTTTCATGATTAGCATGTTATCCAAGATGTTTATAACTTTTGAAACATTTGAATGATGAGCTACATTGAACATTAAAGTTTTTGCACGACGACAACAACTATATGCCGCAGTGATCATATAATTCAATTCAATTCAATATTTTATTAGGCATATAAACATTATATACAGTTTTTTGCCTAAATGAATATATTAGGCGGCAACAAATATCATGAGAAGAGTATGTTATATACAAAGAATGATGATAAATGTCAATTATAATATATATGTATAAGGAAACACTCATATTTATACATTTCAATTCGATAGCACATAAATTTATTTGCAAGTGACTACTACATTGTCCGATAAAATATTCCGATAACTGGGTCGTATAAGTATAAACATGTATAATACAAGATCGGTACATGTTACCAGGCCACACAAACAAAATTATGTGCTTTACATGCATAAAAAGTAATACAGTATTATATTTGAACTAATATAAATCTAATCAGTAAATGCAGTGCGTTTTATATTTGCTAAATATATAAATTTTGCTAACTTATTTAAAACATTCGACTGTTGTGTAGTTAACAAAGTTTTAAATTTCTGAGACGTTGGCCAATGGCAATAATATTTAGGGAGACATGCATTTCTTATATCTCGATAATGCAGGCACACAAGAACAAAATGATATTCATTTTCAATAGCATTCATTTTACAATATATACATTTTCTATCTTCTCTTACAACATTTCTGAAACGACCTTCTTCAATTGCAAGTCTATGGGATGAACATCTTAATCTAGTTAATGCAATACGATAAACATCAGTTTTGACACACGTCAAATATTTTTCAAATCCAATGCAATCTTTTATAATTTTATAGGTACTCAGTTTTGGCATTGTATCAATCATTGAGTATAAATCTTGATAATATTGACTATACAATCTTTCGATCACAGCATTCAATTGATATTGAGAAATGGAAATACAATTCCATAAATATGCAAAACCTAAGTTTTCTAGTAATGATTTAACAAATACTGCCCAAGAATCCTTAACATTGTTATGCTTACTATCTATAAAACTTTTGTGCACCATTGTATTTGGAGAATTCACAATTTTACACCAATATTTAAGAATACGTTCTTTCCTAATTATATCTAATGGTACTTTACCAAGTTCAGCATATACAGTAATGTTAGTGGTTTGCTGTCTAACATGCAATATCTGTTTAAGAAATGTACACTTTTTCAATATCAGGGGCTTTATGGAATCCCCATATTTCACATCCATAGTTTAAAATTGGCAAAATCATTGCATCAAACAATTTCAACTTTTCTGAGACAGCTAAAGATACAACATCAAATAATGAGTAAGAGTAAATAGGGCACGTAGTGCTTGCCCAGATAAAGTTTTTTGAGCATTATAAAATTTTCCATTACTTGATAACATTACACCTAGATAACAAAATTTATTGACAACATTAAGGTATGGCTTTTTTTCTCGAAACAGACAAACTAATATAATCATATTATTATAATGACAATATAGAACCAAGTTCGGCGATTCACAGCCGGCTTGAGTGGCTGAATACTAATGGCAAATGCCAATCAAAATCGCTCCAATCAGATTAAGGGTAAAGCAAAAACAAACGGTTTTTGAAGTCTGACAAACCATATTAATCAACTTTGACCTCCTTGACTTTGTCCTGGTGAAAAGAAGGTATAAAATCAAAATTATCAACTGATAACTCCATGACTTTATCCTGGTTATAAATTGGGCGGATAATTCTGCTTTATCTTTTGTCGTTGAAAAGATCTTCAATAAGTCTAGTCATGTCTCTATGCAAGTAGCAGATCGCTGGATGCAAGGCAGACATGAACATATAAAATGCAACTATTCAACTTTGATATGTCTCCATTTTCTATCATTTACGATGTACACGCAAATGGTGAGTAATTTTTAAATATTGTTTTGAGGCAGTAAATTGCTATCATTTAAATATAGTCTCAGCAATATTGATAATTCTAATGGATCTTTTGTGTTTCGCATTCAATACTATATGGAATAAAGAGTATTATCATGAATTTGCTTGCCGATGGCTGTCCTTAAGAAAACTTTGTCTTTCAAGTCAATTTACCACCTATCTTTATAATAATATTTAACCATTGAGCAACAAATATTTTTAAGGCAATTAAGTTTTTTCGTGGAAAAAAAAATGTACTTTTTTTCACATCACTGCACAAGATATCCTATCAATTACAAGAGCCACTGCAATGCCTAAAAGAAGAGATGAAATGCTAAGATTTTATCACACATCAACAAGTTATGGTATATCTTAAGTGTATAACTTAATAAGTATAACGAAAACTTGGGCAAAACCAGGATTTATTATTTGACCTGACTTCTCTTTCATTGCTACGTTTGGTCGTGATAATGGTGGTATCCAAAGTTTTCGTAAGGTACGGGTAACCTTGTTGATACCTACATACTCAAAGGGATTCCACATCAGAAACTCGTCGATCCATGACAGCTGAATATACATGATGGTAAGTAGTTCACCCTTTGTTAAGTCCAGACTTTCAATAGTCATTATTTTAGGAGTTATGTTGACCTGTGTTTTAAAGGAATTTAAATAATAAAGCGATTCATGAAAATATATATATATATATATATATATATATATATATATATATATATATATATATATTATATATATATATATATATATATATATATATATATATATATATATATATATATATATATAAATCTTTTATCATAATTTAACTTTATTCTACAAGAAAATTATTATGTGTGATATGGGATTTGCCTTATTGTTAATTATCTATGTTCAATTTTCAAAAGGTATTGTATTTGTTCGGCTTTGATTTTTGAGCAGACAGTCGCTTCCAAATATAAAAGAGTAAATGAAAATTATTTAATTACAAAAAATAAACTAACTGCAACTAAATAAATAAATAAATACATACAAAAAGAGCCCGGCATGTGGTTTTAAAGCTCGTCTGTTTAGGGCAACAACCATTATAATCTGTTTTGAAAAATATTCTACGAATGAAAGGAAGACATAAAAAATATTGCTTTCAGATTGTGTCCCTAACAACTGCACAACTGTCATGGTTAGCAAGTTATCCTATAGTTGTCGATAACTTTTAAAATATTTGAATGATAAGCTACATTGCACATGACGACAACAACTTCATGTGTATGCCTCTGTAATAAAAAAGTATGACTTTTTTTTCGAAACAGACGAACTTATTAAACATGAGATAACAACAATATAGAACAATGGTACCAAGTTCATGGATGTACAGGCGGTTTGAGTATAACTGAATACTAGTGGCAAAAGCCAATCACAATCGATTAAAGCTGGTTAAGGGTAATACAAAAACAAACTGCATTTGAATCATGACTTAGTCTAACCAAAATTATCAATAATTACCTCCATGACTTTATCCTGCTTATAAATTGCGTGAATAAGTCTGCTAGCTATATCTTGTTTTGTTGAAAAGATCTTCAATAAGTCTGGTCATTTCACTATGCAAGTAGCAGATCGCTGTATGCAAGGCAGACATGAACACAAAAAAATCAATTATTCAACTTTGATATTTCTCCATTTTCAATGACGATGCATACGCAAATGGTCAGTTCTTTTTCAATATTGTTTTGAGATCATTTTAATGTAGTCTCAGAAATATTGATAAATATAATGGGTCTTTTGTGTTTCATCTTCAATACTATATTAAATCAAGTGTATTATCATTTATTCGCATGCCGATGGCTGTCCTTAAGAAAACTTTGTCTTCCAAGTCCATTTACCATCCATCTTTATGATAATATTTAACCATAAAAAGAATAATATTTCAAAGCAATTGATTTTGTTAATGGAAAGAAATACTTTTTCATATCCGAGCCTAAAGGCCGATGAATACAAGAACTACTACAATGGCTGCACAATGTATTTTATTTGTCAAAAAAAGACAGTTGAAATGCTCAGGTTCTATCACATACATATTCACACATCTATTAGGTATGGTAGACCTTACTTGTGTGGAAGATTGCGGAATCCTTTAAGACATCTTTATCATTTTCGTAATTTGTCAACATCTTTGAAATAGAAGTTTATAAAAGAAGATTAACACATAAATTACTTCAGCCAACAATGTAACAAATGAGACAAGAATAATTATTCTACACACCACTTTTGGCTTTGTCCAATCATTTTCCATTAGTTCACATATAAATGAAATATATTGAATAAGCAGAAGTAAATACTTAACATTGTAAGATGACGACAATATTTCTCAAAGAAAATAAAGAGAGTTTAAATGTAATGATTGTTACATTTTCAGAACAGAGGAAAAGAGAACGCGTGTTTGACAAGCATTTCTACTTTCCTTATGATTAACATACAATTATTTGCTCATAAAAACACGATTCCTTTCAGTGCTTATTACCAGTTTTTCTTGCTGATAAATAAAAGTATATTTATTACTTTGTGGTATATTATCTACAATAACTAAGTGTCTAATTTTACATGGCATATTAATGAACATAGTTTATGACAGGCAAATGTAAATTGTGAAATAGTAAATCAGATTTGAACAGAAACTAACCATTACTTATTTGATTCTTACAACTGTTGCCAAAATACAACATAAATAACCTGAATATTTGCGAAAACCAATTTATTAACGGCTGGACGTAATAGTATTTACATTTGTATGTTTGTATGCATCTATGTTTGAACTGAACGCGGTTACTCTTAAAAGCTTTAATAATATAACCGACATTCATTCCTTCCTACCATAGGTGTTCGGCGCGTTGATTGGTCACTACCCCCGCACCCCCCCCCCTCACCCCCACACCCACTCTACAGCCCTCATACCTCTCAAAACCATGTAAAATACAGTATTTTTCATTTGAAATATGTTTTAATATTTGGTTTATGCTTTTAATTCAATAAACTTCATTTCCTACCAAAAATAAAAAATTGATACATATATATTTAGTAAAGGTATGCAACTCGCCGCTCAATTTTCAGCACTCATCTTAATATGAACTCCATAACTTCAACATTTTTTCACCAATTTTCAATATCTTAGTACCAAATAGTAGGGAATTGATTACTCTTAAAGGAAATAAAGCTGTCATTACGATCATTTCAAGTTATCAGAAGATGTGTAATCTAAAACTCACCGCAAGTGTAACTCGACAGTGATCTGACCGCTGGGTTTTCTTCAAAGTTACCCGACTAAACGGCAGTTTATTCGAAATGAATGAATATTTCATAGTATTGCGCATATAAATATGATCAAATAATATTATTATTTGTAATAACAGTTCAATCAAAACATCTTATGTTTCTAGCTGATCACAAATTAATGGAAATGTAGTTCATGTATATGCGCACTCGCATATGGTGACCATGAAGTAAATCGTGAAGTACCGGTATGTGCTCAAATTGAAACTACTGGGGGGAGAGATGAAGGAGAGAACTGAAAATGCAGGAGCAATCAATGAGCAACAAAAGCGATTTAGAGGGAAAAAAAGATTACTTAAAAGACAGATAAGAATGAAATTCAGCATACTCAACGTAGAGACATAACGGCTCCCAAAAAAAATTGTCGAGCATTAAGTTAGGAAGAGCGTTTCGAATCAATGGCTCCTATGATCCGTCGCATTTCATGAACATTAAATAGTACCATGTTAACTGAGACAAAAAATGCCAGTAATTCTAGCGACAAACAAACGGATATAAAATGTTACAAAACACCAGTTTCATCTCGGAGTTGAAACAGAGGAAGACACTTTTTATGAAGTAGAACCTCGAACAGGAGGCAGGAAACAACATGGGTATTTGATGATGCGATATGATAATGGTAAAGATTTTCAGATAGATACCAAGGAAAACGTTGGTAACTCAATGCTCGATATGGAACTGTGGTGGACTAGAAAAATGACTGACCATTTTTTTTACAGACTTTATTATTCTCATTGATTTATTGACAAAGCAATCAAATGACAAAGAGTTATACTTTTGTTATAATTTATGTTGTATGATCAGGCATCGCAGTTCTTCTGATATAGCGGCAATGGTAGGATTCTACGTCATCGCGCATCTGCAAAATGCACCAATCAGAGCTGTCTAATATAAATGTCACGTTAACACTAAGGTAAAATATATTTTTATTCAAAGAACTCGCTATAATATCGGTAAATAATGTAGGGCACCAATCATTGGTTTAATTGATAACTAAATTATGCTCGATATGGAACTGTAATGGACTAGAAAAATGACTGACCATACCTTTACAAACTTTATCATTCTCACTGATTTATGAACACAATTTCGAATGACATAGAGTTACACTTTCTGTGATAATTTATATTTTATTCAACGGTTATTAAACGGTTACAATAGTGGAAGTAACAAAAAAGATGGTTTATTCTGGAAAATAATCTTATTTAGGAAATATTGTTTCTAGAAATCCTAGCATAACTTTAAAAACTCCTAATTTAAGGTTAAGTACATACATGTTACGGCTCAAGTGAGAGTTTTTCCTAATTTAAGATTTAAGATTTTATCACATTTGAAATATGAATGAAACTGAGGGAGAATAACTGTGTTTTAAAGTGTCTTGCGTAAGAAAATTTAAGAAAAATACATGTTATTATAAAAATAGATAAAGTGACTTTCAGTTTCAGTCTTTGATAACATCACTTGATAACAGCTTCAGCATTTTAAAATCTTACATACTTTTATGATGACACTTATTTTGTCAGTCATATAGAAAATTTAATCAACATAAGGACAGCAGCTTTTCATTCAGAAAGATGCCACAGACAAATCATGACTGAAATAACGCATGTGACTAAAACAGTTGTGACCGTAAAGTAAATCTTGTCAAAGACTTTCACTGCATCAGACCACAATATTGATTCTTTTTCAACTATTCCTTCATCATAAATATCAGAATTTTCAAGACCTTTATCCGTTGAGATTGCATCAGAATCGTCATCGGTTGTGTTTATTTTTGGATGGACTTTCGTAGAAGTGGTCGAACCTATTTTGTGGACCAACTTCACCACTTTCTGCAAAGAAATTGGTACCGGTGTCGTTTGATTTGCCCAAGTTGCCATCCGCACCATAAACACACTCCAAAGTACACTTGCGGTATTGAGGACGTTTAAAGAAAGCATGATGTAAGAGGAAAACGCTATATTCTTTGCGACATGAGGCATTTCATTTACCATTGCAGACGTTATGAATACAAATGAAAGATATAAAGTAATCGAAAATGAGAGACGCTCGCCTGAATTGACAGGAACAAAATTAGCCGCAAGGTTTAGAACTGTTAACAGAAGAATGGGTAGAAAAACATTTATGATTTCAAATATAGGTCTTCGTTTTAGTGTTATCGTAAACTGAAGCCTGCCTAAAGTGTATGCAACGTTCTCGCCTGAATTGACAGGAACAAAATAAGCCGCAAGGTTTAGAACTGTTAACAGAAGAATCGGCAGAAAAACATTTATGATCTCAAATATAGGTCTTCGTTTTAGTGTTATCGTAAACTGAAGCCTGGCTATGTTGTACGCAATATTCTCGGCTGAAAATGTGTCTTTTTTAAAATCAGTCTTTGTGTGACGCCATGCATCATTTTGTTGAAGTAACCCGAGAGCAAAATCAGATGTAAGAGAATTCAACTCCATTTCTGTGGCATCATTCAACGCGGAAAAGAAATAAAAAGTGCATTTATGCGAGTCAAATGGATACAAACTAGTGTTTATTTCACAGTTAGTTACGTAGTATCCTGTAGTGACGAGGAGCACGTATCCATTAGGTAAAACGAAAACTGGGGCAAAACCAGGATTTATTATTTGGCCTGACTTCTCTTTCATTGCTCCGTTTGACTGTGATAAAGGTGGTATCCAAAGTTTTTCGTAAGGTACGGGTAACTTTGTGATACCTCCATAGTCAAAGGGATTCCACATCAAAAACTCGTCGATCCATGATATCTGAATATACATTATAGTAAGAAGTTCACTCGTTGTTAAGTCCAGACTTTCAATAGTCATAATTCCAGGAGTAATGTTGACCTGTGTATAAAAAAGACTTTATTTAGATTAAAATAATCCACAAAATAATTCATAAAAATATATTATAAACTTTATTTAGCAATAAGTTTATTTGAAATTTGAGTAAAGTTTGCCTTACTGTTAAATATTTATCCTCAATATTCACAATTCACGTATTGTACTTGGTCGGCTTTGAGCTTTGAACCGACAGTCCTTCAAAGTTTACAATATTTGAATATCAAAATACAAAAAAGAGAAAAATTAAAAAAAGAAGAAAACAACAACACAATATAATGCCTGGTAAGATTGCACAGTTGACCAGCCTGGAATGACTATGGTGGCAAAGACCAATCAATTCAAGCAGTTTAAAGATCTTGTATGTTGTAATTAATGTTTTACCATGTTATTTTTTTTAATGCGTTTATTTAAGGTCGCCGCCGGAAAGCACATATGGGCGACCGTACACTCAAGTCGGGCCATCCTAGAGCGTCCCGCCGAGATTTTTTCGTCGATTTTTTTTCAGCTTTATTGGTGGAGGAAGACCCCAGGTGCCCCTCCGGGCATTATTTCGGGCACGAGCGGGCACCTGGGTAGAACCACCGACCTTCCTTAAGCCAGCTTGATGGCTTCCTCACATGAAAGATTTCGACCCGGGTGAGGATCGAACCTGCAGCGGTGAGGGACCTGTGATCTCAAGTCAGCGACCTTAATCACTCGGCCACACTTAAATGAAATTTAGTATATGTATATAATTATGCTTCTTAAACAATTTTCAAATATCGAAGAATAAGTAAAATATGTACTTCAAATAATAATTATGTGTCCACATGATATGTAATCATTAAGATATATGCATTCATTTCTTTTTGAAAAATTTGCCTCAGACTTTATAGAAAATAAATTTTTGTAATTACCTCTCTTTATTAACATGAAATGTAAATTCGGAAATATCTTGACAAATAATGCTTTTTGGAACCTACAATTTTGATAAATCTTCATTTGAGCATTATATTTATGATATCAAACCATACAAAATTGAGTTGCCGGATCTTTAAGTTAAAGCAAAAACATACGGCATGTGAATCATATCATGCGAAATCACGAACGTCAACCATTACCTCCATCACTTTATCCTGGTTGTAAATTGGGCGGATAAGTCTGCTGTATCTTGTGTCGTTGAAAAGATCCTCGATTAGTCTAGTCATGTCACTATGCAAGTAACAGGTCGCTGGATGCAAGGCAGACATAGTCATCAACAGTAGAATTATTCCACATTTCTCCATTATTTGAATCATTCACTGTTCATACGCAAATAGTGAGATCCTTTTATATATTGCGTCGAGGTGATACTAGTAATTTATGGTTTAACAGTGACTGTCATTCTAATCTTGTTTGATTCATCAATATTAATAAATCTAATGGGTCTTTTGTTTTTCATTTAATACTAGTCAATGCTGTATAGAATCAAATGTTTGATTATCAATTCGCAATACCGTTGGCTGTTGCTAAGTAAACATTTGCTTTGTAATTCTAATCACGATCATTCTTTACTTCTTTATACCACCACCACCACCATCATCATCATTCAGACCTATATGGGCGACGGTTTTCCTTATATTCATTTTTTTTATCTTAGATGAATAAAACACGCTGTCTTAAACATAGCATAATAAAAAAACTATACAACAATAGCCGATGAATACTTATTATAAACAACGGCGTCAATAAATGACCAATTAAAAGCTCATATTTTATGAATATACCATCATCTTAATTTTAACATTGTCTAATTTTGGCATTATGGTTCTCTGGACACCTGCTACTGTTGTGGCTTTGTTTATAAAAAACAACAACAAGATAACACATGTTTAAAGTTGAAAAAGGGTGCCATAGTCACAAAATACGCCCGTTTACGAAAGCTTTAGATGGAGATGGGGGCATTATGGATAAGTGTTATCTAGCAAGCAAGTTTTTATTCTTGGCACTGTGTTGTTAAATGAACCTTAAAACAAATCAGTAGGGAAGATATGCACAGGATGTGTGACCTTGACCTTGGTCGCAGGGACCTGAATTTTATGCACGGCACTCAGCCTCACAATGATGAACATTTGTGCCAAATTATATTGAAATCCCTTTATGCATGTAGAAGTTTTGCTCCAGACAAGCGTTTTTCTATGAGCTCTAACTGTGACCTTCACCTTTGACCTAGAGACTTGGTTCATGTGCAGGGCACTACGTCTCATGGTGGTGAACAATTCTATAAAGTAACATTAAAATTCCTCCATGCATGTAGAAAATATGCTCCGGACAAGATCTGGATATTTAATCATCTCCAGTGACCTTGACCTTGCAAATATTAACCTAAATTAAATGTGTCACACCTGTAGTCATGATAGTTACCATTTGTGCTACAATCCATCAATAAATAATGACTAAATGGTCCCTATACACATCTTCAAATTTTTATCTGAACTTTGACCTCTATGTGTAACTTTGACTTTGGTCGCAGGGATCTGAATTTTGCGTGCGACACTCAGCCTCACAATGGTGAACATTTGTGCCATGTTATATTTAAATCCCCCCTATGAATGTAGAAGTTTTGCTCCGGACAAGCGTTTTTCAATGAGCTCTAAGTGTGACCTTGACCTTTGACATGGAGACCTGGATTATGCATGGAGCAATACATATCATGGTGGTGAACATTTCCATAAAGTATTATAAAAATTCTTCCATACATGTAGGAGATATGCTCCAGACAAAATCTGGATATTTCACCATCTTTAGTGACCTTGACCTTGCATATATTGACCTAAAGTACATGTGTCACAGCCGTAGTCATGATAATGACCATTTGTGTTACAATCCCTCAATAAATGATGACTAAATGGTCCATATACACATCTTCATATTTTTATCTGAACTTTGACCTCTATGTGTGACCTTGACCTTGGCCGCAAGGACCTGAATCTTGCGCGCGACACTCCGCCTCACAATGGTGAACATTTGTGCCAAGTAATATTGAAATCCCTCTATACATGTGGAAGTTTTGCTCCGGACAAGCATTTTTCAATGAGCTCTAAGTGTGACCTAGAGACCTGGTTCATGTGCGCGACACTGCTCCTCATAGTGGTGAACATTTCTATGAAGTTTCATTAAAATCCCTCCATACATGTAGGAGATATGCTCCGGACAAAATTGGACGCCGCCCGCCCGACCGCCCGCCCGCCCGCCAGGGGCGTTCCCATAATACGTCCCGTTTTTCAAACGGGCGTATAAAATGGGCATTTATTACCAAAAATGCCAGAAAATATGTTTTATATCAGTTGCAAATCTAATGAATACCAGTTAATTTTTTAGACTAATATTAGATTTTTTTTTAAATCTGGGTAAAAAATACATTTTTATTTTATGCTTTTCAATGGATTACTGATTTATCCGTGAAAATTATATTTGGTAATTTCACAGTGAAAATTATCAAAATATAATTTCACTCTTTTCAATGACGAAACTACTTTTTTTAAGATTTTCCCCATGTGGTACCTCAATTTTATTTTTGCTGACAATTCTGACAATGTCAGGCTGTTTAAAGAAAAAGCAAAACTGAAATTGATAATTAACTTAAATGTCAAAAGTAATAAAAAGAAGAAAACTTACTTCTATTCATTCAAATTCATGAAATTCCAATCACCAAATTTCGTTTTTTTGTTTCATTTTGACAGTCTCAAAAATACATTCCTTCCCCATGCAAAACTGCTCTTGATGACATTTGGGCATATTAAAGTATCCTACGAGCAATAGCTGCCGTATGCTTTATGAAAAATTGAAAGCATTGACAGCCATAACTCGAAGAATAAGTTAAATCAACCCAGCGTTCTTGAGCAGGTTTCCAAGTTTTCCATTTTCCTAGCTCCTTTTCTGAATGTTTTCACATCTGTCAACACTTATTTTTTGTCTGTTACAATCCTCAAATAAGTTTTCTTTCTTTTAAAAATGTGTATGACTAACAAATCCAAATTATATCCTTCTGAATCTTACACAATTATTTTCCTCCCATGAAATACACAACTTTAAAAAATGGCTGCCGCTTACAATTTACAAAGCCAGGTCTAATATAAATTCGCACTAAGTAACAGAAATATGGATGGATGGTTGGACTTTTTCTCCTACAAGAATTGTTTGTTTTTATTATCAAAACAAGCGATCATTCATATTTTGTTAATAAAATTAATAAATATCACCGCCATTTAATGTTGATTGGCGGACTTATTTTTCAGCTCAAGACTTCTTTTTTTTAATGAGAAATTCCGAATAAATGGGGCTCTCAATGGGGGAAACAGTTTTAATATTAACGTTAAAATTATGGAAATTTCGTTTTAACTTGTTTTTAAGCATAAAATAAAAAGAACATTTGTCTGTTTGTTGTGCAAGATGTAATTTTATTTCATCTCGTGAACTTTAAAAACAGTATTCTCACTCGTGGCTTCGCCACTCGTGAGAATACTGTTTTTAAAGCCCACTCGATGAAATAAAATTTCATCTTACACACAAACAAACAAATATCCTCTATATCTTCGATATAGAAGTTTTAAATTTTTTTCCAACATGTTTTGGTTCAGCCAACAATTTGCGATAAAGGAATAATGTATTTAAATATTTCCTTGAGTGCCCTGTAAACTTTGTGTAAATTCTTTTTGTCTTGCAAGTTCAGATTTAAGTAAAAACAAATATTGAAATATGCCATACTCTTCATAGCGAAAAGTTGCCATAAATGATAAGAGAAAATAGTTAAAATGTTACGAATTTTCCATTTGCAAAACAAAGAACGTTGTGTTTGACAAGCATTATTCGTCCATAGAACTGTATCATAATCAATCTAACTTGCTAATCTAACTTGCTTACATACGGACGCAGTTTTAATCCCCAGCCCTGTATCCAGGTATGGTCTGAATAACGGGGTCAAAATACATGCAAAATTGTTAATTGGTCGAGAAAAAATGGTCGTTATTACGTAATAATAGGGTGGTCTTAATTTCGGATAGAAAGACTATTCAATTAGGAAGAAAAGAATCCGCTCTTTGTAAAATTGGTCGTAATAGCAGATCGGTCGTAAAAACGGGATGGTCGTGTGGCGGGGATCTACTGTAATTGAATTGATGTATTTTTATGAGAACATTGATCACATTTAAACAGCATAACCGTAACAATTGAGTAAAGGCCTCAACAGACGGTAGGATTTAGTTGTACAACACTAATTAGAGATAATATGTACAATTTTAAAAGCAATAAAACACTTGCATCCAGACTGTAATTCTGCATTGTAGGAATCATCTGAGGTTTCCCTAAAATAAAGTTCTCTCCCAATTGATCCTTTACATACTTTACTCACTAAATAAAATATTTCTCCATGAGTAATGATTGAAGCACCTTCATTTCTTAAAATTATTTTTAATTCTATTTTTTTTAATGTGCAGCCTGACCGAGAATCGAACCTGGGACCCTCGGAATACCGTACTGCGGCTCTACTGACTGAGCTATCCGGCCGCCTACAAACTACATCCCTGATTGAGTTCAATACGGGGACATAATCTTTTTCGGAATAATTTGGGATTCGAACATACCACAACTTTGGGTCTCCTGAAGAGTTTTTCAACATCATTTTTACCCCATTTTAATACTATGTTTACCTTATAGCCCTTATTGTTCTGGAATTTCATTCATTACACCCATTATCAGGAGATTATTTGGTAACCTGTTACTTGTCATTGTGGGAGGTCTGTAGAAGAACATGTCCTATCCCTTACATCTAGACTTAAGGTTTACGAATTCAAGAAATAGTAGCCTTCACACATTAAGATTTGCTGGTAAATCTTAGTTTTAATTGGTGTTGTACTTCAAAATCCTACCGTCTGTTGAGGCCGTAGTAAAAACAGCTTTTTATGACAAAACTTATCTTTAAATAAGTAAATTTCGAGGAACATATTTCTTTTAAATATTTGATGAAATAATCTTTATTACTGAAACATACGCATTTCCTGAATTTAGTTTTCAAATACCCTTTATAATGTTTTCAAATACTTTTTATAATTCAAAAATGAAAATTATTCATCGTGCACATGAACTGTCAAATGCAGGACTTTGTTAAAAAATATAAATTTCCCATAGGAATATTATTATTCAAATTCATTTATTTTCTTATTTTCCTCTATCTTATTCCAGAAACATGAATATACTTTAAAATAAACTGAAAAAAACTATGTGGTAGCAAAAGGGAAGTTTGTTGTTGTTGTCGTTGTGGTTGTTATTAGAATTATATTCACATTCAATTGTTAGAAAAATATTCGTAATATTTCCTAATTTGCGTATATTTAAGGTAGTCTCACTGTTATGCTTTCCCGCCAAAAAATCCATCTATTTACTTACATTCAATATAATGATAATGATACTTATCATTTGCAGCAATGTAAGTTTCATAATGTCTTATAATTCTATTGTTTAACATTCATTTTCTAAAAGCGATGATGTCTTACCAAAAAGCAGTCCGCCCAGGCTACACATATATGTACTGTAACTGAACTATATTTTGTTGGCTGCTAAATACTGGTGATAAATTTTGCGATAAAAACCCATCAAAATGACACTGTCGTGTAAGAATTGAAAGCAGAACAAATGCATAACTTTTTTTCCTTTATTTTCTTTTTCGTTATTTTTGATAAGAAGTTTAAGTCTTACCGGCATGACAGAAAATGATGAAGAATTACTGGCAGTGGAAGATCTTAGGATGAGGGTCTGTCACTCTATGCATTATTTCAGGTTCGAGCGGACACCTAAGTAAAACCACTGACATTCCATTAGCTAGTTGAATAACTTCCTTAAATGAAAAAAATGAATTCCATAGCGCGACTGCAAACCACAGCGGATATAGGCAAGTTGTCTAAAGCCATTTGGCCACCGACGCGTAAAAAACTAAGTCAGCGAGGTATTGATTAAAATATGTAAAATAGGTCTTATAGGAGCACATATGTGTATGAACTTACCGTGTTAGAATCATAGAATCATAAATATCTACATGTATATTCAAACAGATTCTGTGTGAATTCTCACTAAAACATGATACAACAAAACATATTGTATACATATAAATGAAATATATTGAATAAACAGAAGTAAATACTTAACATTGTAAGATGACGACAATATTTCTCAAGGAAAATAAAGAGAGTTTAAATGTAATGATTTTGACAATTTTAGAACAGCGGAAAAGAGAACGCGTGTTTGACAAGCATTTCTACTTTCCTTATAATTAACATACAATTATTTGCTCATAAAAATACGATTCCTTTCAGTGCTTATTACCAGTTTTTTTTGCTGATGAATAAAAGTATATTTATTACTTTGTGGTTTATTATCTACTATAACTAAGTGTCTAATTTTACATGGCATATTAATGAACATAGTTTAAGACAGGCAATGTTAATTGTGAAATAGTAAACCAGATTTGAAGATAAACTAACCATTACTTATTCTTACAATTGCGGCCGAAATATGACATAAATAGCCGGGATATTTGCGAAAACCAATTTATTAACGGTTGGTTGTAATAGTATGTACATTTGTATGTCTATGTTTAAACTGGATGCAGTTACTCTTAAAAGCCCTCAAAAATATAATCGGCATTCATACCTTTCTACATAAAATAAGTTCATTTTAGAGTATTTTAGACTGACAAAAAATAACGAGAAATAACATTTAGGAGTGTTACTTAATTTATAAAGCCTGAAACAGAAGAAACTGAGCAAATCTGTTTGCAGGAAGTTTCCCAAATGTCCGAGTCTTTATTGCTATTTGTGTTTACTTATTTTGTCCATGGGCCCGGATTTTATCAATTAATCCCTTCGATTTACAGCTAAAAATAAATTCGGATTACAGAACTCCTTCCGATTTCTATTATATTGGTTTCCCCTTCGGTGATTTGCAGCATGTCATATTAATGAATGAAAACCGGAAAGCAGTACTGCTGTACATGAATTCGAAAGCTATAAATAGCAAGATGACCTAAACATTGTGAAAGTCCGAAAATCTTTTGATAGATATAAGTGGTCATTCGTGTCGCGTTATGATAATATTAAAGTATTATTATTTTGAAATTGTCTTTTCCGTAGGTTCTTTCCGGTATATAGCTCCTTTCTTTTTTTACCGCCCTGAATCTGACATTTTTATCGCGAATATTTATATCGACCTCGATTTCTCGAATTTTTTCAGTAAGATGTTGATTCTATTTTTTTGAAGGCATTTGGTTTTGTGCCGAATACTGTGAAATTTGAACAACAGAACGTTGGTCTGCAGTTTGAACATGGGGAGTAATGTTTTTAGCTCACCTTTTGTCATCACTCTGCGTCCGTCGTGCGTCGTGCGTCCTTCAAAAAATGGCGTCAAACTTTTCAAACAACATCAACCCCCTAAACCAATTGCAAACAAACTTTACAGAAATGATCCTTTTGTGGTCACCTTTCAAAATTGTTCAAAGAATTTAATTCCATGCAGAACTCTGGTTGCCAAGGCAACCAAAAGAAAAAACTTTAAATATCATCTTCTAAAAAACCAAAAGAGCTAGAGCTTAGATATTTGGCATGAAACATCTTCTAGTGAGTGTCTACCAAGTTTGTTCAAATAAAAGCCCTGGGGTTAAAATTGGCCCGCCCCAGGGGGTCATTGATTTTCCCTATATGTATATAGTAAAAACTTTAAAAATCTTCTTTTAAAGAACCCAAAGAGCTAGAGCTAAGATATTTAGCATGAAACATCTTCTAATGGGTGTCTACCAAGTTTGTTCAAATAAAAGCCCTTGGGTCAAAATTGGCCCCGCCCCAGGGGGTCATTGATTTTTCCTATATGCATAAAGTAAAAACTTAAAAATCTTCTTTTAAAAAAACCCAAAGAGCTAGAGCTAAGGTATTTAGCATGAAACATGTTCTAATGGATGTCTACCAAGTTTGTTCAACTAAGAGCCCTGGGGTCAAAATTGGCCCCGCCCCGGGGGACATTGATTTTCCTTATATGTGTATAGCAAAACTTAAAAATCTTCTTGGAAATAACCCGAACAGCTAGAGTTTAGATATTAAGCATGAAACATCTTCTAGTAAGTGTCTACAAAGATTGTTCAAATAAAAGCCCTGGGGTCAAAACTGGCCCTGCCCAAGGAGTGTCATTGTTTTTATGTATAAAGAAAAAACTTAAAAAATCTTTTTTTAAAAAACCCAACAAGCTAGACCTTAGATGTTTAGCATGAAACATCTGCTAATGGGTGTCTACCAAGTTTATTCAAATAAAAGCCCTGGGGTTTACACTTGCCCCGCTCCGGGGGCCTATATACAGGTGAGCGACTTCAGGGCCATCATGGCCCTCTTGTTTTATGAATGTAAAAACAGAGGGTTTTAAAGTAATTCAACAAAATAGTATATTGATCTCCCAATAAATCGATTAACAATAATTTTTTATACATCAACAATGTCAAATAGCTTTTATATCTTTGACTCGTACGAACATGATGTTAGTTAATTTCCTCATACCTGCCTTAAATTCATGTAACAGTCTTCTATTATACTGATAAACACTGTAGCACCATGTAACGCGTGTATAACAAACAAAATTTCTGAAATTGGTCTTTGTGAAATTCATCCAATTTTTTCATTTCCAGAGTGTGTTCTACTTTCAGTATTGAGAGAAACCATTTTTTTTTTTAATTTGACATGAAAAAAAATGT